>NW_023503493.1:5287423-5590454 GCF_014529535.1 Bradysia coprophila | reverse complement strand
TGTATGTAATCCGAGTATGTGGAATGTGATTGAACCGAGTATGTTGAACGTGACTGAACAGAGTATGTGGAACGTGACTGAACAGAGTATGTGGAACGTGACTGAACAGAGTATGTGTAACGTGATTGAACATAGTATGTGGAACGTGACTGAACCAAAATGCATGTAAGCCTAGTATATGGAATGTGATAGAGCCGAGTATGTGGAACGTGACTGAACAGAGTATGTGGAACGTGACTGAACCGAGTATGTGGAACGTGACTGAACCAAAATGAATGGAAAATTGTCGAACGGAGTGTATGGCATGTTACTAAACCGAGTATGTGGAATGTGACTGAACCGAGTATGTACAACGCGACTGATCCAAAAGGCATGGAAACCGAGTATATGGAATGTGACTGAACAGAGTATGTGTAACGTGACTGAACAGAGTATGTGGAACGTGACTGAACAGAGTATGTGGAACGTGACTGAACAGAGTATGTGGAACGTGACTGAACCAAAATGAATGGAAAATTGTCGAACGGGGAGTGTATGCCATGTTACTAAACCGAGTATGTGGAATGTGACTGAACCGAGTATGTACAACGCGACTGATCCAAAAGGCATGGAAACCGAGTATATGGAATGTGACTGAACAGAGTATGTGTAACGTGACTGAACAGAGTATGTGGAACGTGACTGAACAGAGTATGTGGAACGTGACTGAACAGAGTATGTGGAACGTGACTGAACCAAAATGAATGGAAAATTGTCGAACGGAGTGTATGGCATGTTACTAAACCGAGTATGTGGAATGTGACTGAACCGAGTATGTACAACGCGACTGATCCAAAAGGCATGGAAACCGAGTATATGGAATGTGACTGAACAGAGTATGTGTAACGTGACTGAACAGAGTATGTGGAACGTGACTGAACAGAGTATGTGGAACGTGACTGAACCGAGTATGTGGAACGTGACTGAACCAAAATGAATGGAAAATTGTCGAACGGGGAGTGTATGCCATGTTACTAAACCGAGTATGTGGAATGTGACTGAACCGAGTATGTACAACGCGACTGAACCAAAAGGCATGGAAACCGAGTATATGGAATGTGACTGAACCGAACCGAGTGTATGCAGCGTGACTGATCCATAAAAGTATGGAGCGTGACAGAACCGAGTATATGCTCACGTTGCTGGCTAAATACTGTTATTTCTTGAAAAGTAGGGAAAATATTTCCAAATTGCTGACAATCACAACACTCATGTTTCCCCACAGAAAAACATTTGATTTATAGGTCAGAATTCCGTCTAACATTCATTCCAAATGCATTTTTGCTTCACTTAATTCATTTCGTCGAATTAAAGTTTTCAATTCGAAGTTCGTGCTTTGCATAGTCAACATGCCACGGCACTCAAATCCATATTACTCAAGTTAAGGGAAGAAAATATTAAATTTTCCCTGTTCTTTTATTCATACAATACCGGCACAGACACAGGCGGGGTTGTTTTTATTTTCGAGAAGTTGTTTTTCCCATTAACTATTTTTCTTCATTTACCACATTATCGACGCTAAGAGTTCGACAGCAACACAAAAAAAAGAAGGAATTTATCCAAAACTTAAACTTAAAAACTTTTACTTTGTGTACGAAAGTTTCTGTTATTTTTTTCGTTCGTCTCTATTCCAACCAGAAGTCACAGTACATTTAACAGTTGGTTGAAAAAAAAAATATTTCTTTTTCCATACGTTTTGTCTGTGTCTGTTCTCCGTTTCACCATACTTTTCCGTCGTCGGAAAATTATTGCTCACTAATGTGCTTTTTGGTAGACTTTTCTTTACGAAAACTTTACTTTTGGATTTTGTTGCTTGTTTTTAAATAAAAAAAAAGAATTCTTTGACATGACATTATTCATTCATTTATTTATTTAGTTTTCGGTGAACTGTTGACTTACAGTGCACGGGTGACCGGTAAATGTTCTGTTTAGTTAAACCTTATGCTTATGAAAATTTTATTTATTTAATGTTTGATGGATTTGCTGTGTATGCATGTGTACAAACAAATATATATGTTTTGAAGGTAGGTATTATAACTTAACGTTATGTTTAGTTCCATCCTTTGATGTTTAAATTCGGTTTTAAATACGTGAACTTTGAATATAAAACGAAAGTTTTTCATTCATTTGAATAACAAATTTTAATATTTGTCATGAAAGCTTTTATTAGCTGAACCGCAATGACATCGATTGGAGGTACTGTCCACAATGTAAATGTACTACACATCACATGTGGAACTTGTAGTGAAAACAAAATCAAACAACCATCACTGGTACTAATTGTTTTACAAACCGATAGCTCATGGTGATTTTCCTGGTCGATATTCGACGAAAGGTACCTGGTATGTACCTCTCACCTCTCACGCAAAGCATGACAATCTCGACGATAATTTAAGGACCTAATTTCTTGTCCTAAAATAAAATCCCACAAAAACCTCAAAGAGGAAAAGGTGACGCTAGTGTAGTAAACTTCCAAAACATTTGATATCGGTTTTGGTGACGCATTCTGCGCCTCAACGTAATCAATTTTCACCAAGAAAATTTTAACAAGAAAATATGTCAACGAGAAGTTTACCGATGAGATTTTACAACGAAAGTTTTACAAAAAAAATGCGTCACAAAGTGGCAGATGATTATTGTCGTATGAGGGGTTGTGACGCATTTTTTTTGTAAAACTTTCGTTGTAAAATCTCATCGGTAAACTTCTAGTCGACATATTTTCTTGTTAAAATTTTCTTGGTGAAAATTGATTACGTTGAGGCGCTGAATGCGTCACCAAAACCGATATCAAATGTTTTGGAAGTTTACTACACTAGCGTCACCTTTTCCTCTTTGAGGTGTTTGTGGGATATCAATTGTTTTGGAAGTTTTGGGTAAATGCATAGAGTTAAGCAAGCTCTACAAGTGACAATTTATCCCAAGTCTACATACCGTACAATTACAGTGGGCTTTTTTTGGTTCGGAACATTTTGAGACATTTTCGAATTTTAACAGTCATCGATGTTCCCAGTCAATTAAGTTGTTTCCACTTATGATATCTTGCGCCAAGTTATCAAACACTGGAAATGACTTAATGCACTGGGTGCGTCGATGGACATTAAAACTCTGATAAATGATCTAAAATTGTGTTTTCTTAAGTAGCACATGCAGTATCGCCAAAAATATTTCAAAAATATGAAATTTCAAGATAATCGCCGTATTCTTGAAATGTCGATAAAAGTTTACCGTCAACGAAACTGTACAAGTGACACTTTATCCCAACTCTCTACATGCCGTATAGCCGGAAATATCTCAAAAATACGAAATTTCAAGATGGCCGCAATTTTCTGGAAATATCGATAAAAGTTTTCCACCAACGAAACTGTACAAGCGACACTTTATCCTAACTCTCTACATGCCGTACAGCAGGAAATATCTCAAAAATACGAAATTTCAAGATGGCCGCCATTTTCTGGAAATATCGATAAAAGTTTTCCACCAACGAAACTGAACAAACGATACTTTATCCCAACTCTCTACATGCCGTATAGCCGAAATATCGAAAAAAGATTTACACCAACGAAACTGTACAAGTGACACTTTGTCACAACTATCTATATGCCGTACAGCCGGAAATATCTCAAAAATACGAAATTTCAAGATGGCCGCCATTTTCTTGAAATATCGAAAAAAGTTTTCCACCAACGAAACTGTACAAGCGACACTTTATCCTAACTCTCTACATGCCGTACAGCAGGAAATATCTCAAAAATACGAAATTTCAAGATGGCCGCCATGATCTTGAAATATCGAAAAAAGTCTTCCATCAACGAAACTGTACAAGCGATACTTTTCCCAACTCTCTATAGCCGAAAATATCTAAAAAAATACGAAATTTCAAGATGGCCGCTATTTTCTTGAAATGCCGGAAAAAGTTATCCGTCAACGAAACTCTATGATTATCAATTTACTGCAACTGTGTATGTGCCATATAGGCCTAAATACAATAAATACAAAAAATTCAAAGAATTTCCAAGATGGCTGCTTTCCACCATTTTGTTGGACATTCTAACCCTAAAACAAATTCCACATTGAAACCTGAAACCTGAAACTCCAAAATGATCCAAAAATTTTGCGAACAAACAAATTTTTCAAATTCGTAATTTCGCGCACATTTTATATGAAGCACGGCAACACTGATCTACTACACAATCATTATAATAGAAATGTAGCTGTCATATTTTTGTCTTATGAATGAAATAATGGCTTTCATATAAGTGTGTTTTTTGGTTTTTTACATGAAAATGTTTTAATTAAATTTACAGAAATTAGGTAACAAACTTAAATAAAATTTATTGATTTGCCGATGAAAAAGTGTTAAGATTGAATTAATATAAGTTTTAGCAAAAGTGCGACCGCAGTTTTCGCAAACAGATGTAGTGGTTCGATACGTATATCAAACCCATATGAAACATTTCTATTAACTCGAATATGGAGAATGTGCTGAAAATGTGTGAAGATGCTTCATTTCAAGTGGTTTTCAAGTTGTGTTTTCTCCGGATGTGGACCACCGTTTTTAATGATCTACAGCTCGTTGAACTCGTATTGACGAGCACTTTCGTTTGAACATAATTTTTTTTTGATTTGTTTCAGTATGGAAAAGTTAAAATGTTCGCCTATATATAGGTTCCTTAGTCTCCCGTTGGTTGTTTTCTTTTCTTAGGGAGTCGACTAGCGTCACGAACCTCCGCTATCGCTTCGGTTCATGATTTTAGACCTCTTATTCCAAAACTACACAAGTTTAAGGTTTGTCTGCAAGGATAGTGATGAATTGGAATTTCATTCCGATCATGATTCGCTATACTTGTTCGTGTGCAAATTGATATGGTGTTCCTAGAGCACTGTATCAAGTACCACTGTCGCCATGGCCTGATGAGAAATGGTATTTTTGAACTGCATATTAATGCAAAACGTCGAAAGACATATTTAATTTTCTCTCAGATAGAAACTGTGGTCAAACGTAGTAGGATGACAAGTTTCTCATACAAAAATTACTTACCGATTCACGTGGGCATGATTGACACAAATTTCATCATTTTACATTTTGTACCAACTACACAAACTTTAATTTTGCAGCCTACGAAGTCTGTGTGAAAATCCTCATCACTTATTCACATCGATTTCACAACAAAAACTTTAAATATTTAAATGTGAAGCTTAGGGTATATCGATACCACATCAAATTTTCAACCCTAAACACATTTTCGGCTTTAAACGTTTCTCGCTCCACTTAAAATACCTTAACCTATCACACACCCTTCACGAAAATAATCGATTTTCGTTCGTTTCGAATGTAATTCACAAAAAAAAACTCTCCAAATTATTCCCAAATCGGTACTAACGGTACACAACAACATCATCATCATCAACATCATCATACGGCAATAAAGATAACCCCGGCGATGCCAAAACTGAATCGAAATTAATTGCTCCCATTGTTTGTTTTGAATATGGCAAATGCGAGCGTCCCCAAAATTTGAATATGAATACAATATTGACAGATATTTTCATAGATTTGGAATTATTATTTGTTCGCCAATTCAAACTTCAATAATTTATGTTTATTTGGGCATTTTAGACTTAATCATTTTTTTTTATTATATGGAACTTAAATTGAGATACACCAGCCCCTATCGGTGATAGTAGTACTGTCCTATACATTTATAATATAAAGTTTGTTGTTTGTTTGTTCGGCTTCTTCCAAGGTGAAACGAGATGTCCATAGAGCCATAATAACCTAAACACTATTAACAATGCAATTGTCAAAATAACATAGGGAACTAAGTTCTATGGGTGACACCGGTTCGTGTTCGGCTTACCAGTTCACTGCAAAAAAGTTCCGAAAAACTCAGCTGTTGCAGGTAACTTTGTCTCCAGTTAATCTACAATAGCTGACACAGCTGTAGCGCCCCATACAAAAAATACAGCTGGCGGCAGATAATGTAGATTACCGTGAGACAAAGGTACCTGAGGCGACAGGTTAGTTTTTCGAAACTTTTTTGTCAGTGTTGCTTGGAAGAAACCTATAGAAGCCAATACTAAAAGTCCTGCAGACATAAAACGTGGCACATCAACTGAGGAAGAACTCGTGATTTTTTTCTTCATTTTCGTGCGTTATTTGACGCGTGAATTCTTTAAATAGAAAATGATTACAATCGCTAAACCGAACTGGTGTGCATACGTTATTTTGCACCAGCTGGTCCCATTTGGAATTGTATGTGACCAGCTGGTGCAAAATAACGTATGCACACCAGTTCGGTTTAGCGATTGTATGACGCGTGGTAACAGTTTCTGTGAAAAATATATTTTTGACGTGTAGAATTATTTACCTTTGGGTAATAGTACATTACGTCCTTGTTTGGAGATTTTTGTTTTGCCGAAAGGGAGGTTCGTGGCAAAATAACAATTCTCGCAACAATTCCGTAAGGTATTTTACATGCGAAGCTCTACAAAAATGAAAATTATCGCAAGTGTCAACGGTGTGCCCCTTACAAGAAAATTTCGTGTTCGTAGGGTGCTGCAAGTAAAGTTTTTTTTTTCAAACGTGACTTGAAATACCGACTACTAAGAAAAAAAAGGCCGAACGTTCGAATATTTTTCACTTTAATGCGTTATTTGACGCGTGAAAATATTTAAACATTTTGGCATTATAATAATCCCGAGCAAAGCCGGATATACTCCACTAGTGTACATACATGCAAAGTCGATGATTCGGAATTTGAATTAAACTCAAACGAACCGTTATAATTTTGACGGACAATTTTGATGGATGCATACAAGGAAAGCTTAAAATAGCTTAAAATTAAGTAAATACAAAATAATATCGGTTATGCTAATTATACCTAAGAGACTAATTAGGCAAACTTTTCCTTGAATTTCTGGAGTGGTAAACAAGTCAGATTTGTTCGGTATATGAGTGGATGGAACTTTTATATCAACAACTGAATTGCTGTGGGAAACACAAAAAGAAAGTTGATTAATCAAATATACAATCATACAATCACAATACCGCTCTATCTACTCTCTAAATATTTTTCTCCGGTTGACGATACACATTTTGAATCTGATAACACCAGTCTCATCAAGTAATTGAAGTTCATTATTGACAAATTTACAAGATCTGGTACATAAATTTTGTATTGATCCACAGCAGAGGCGGAAGAAAAAATCGTGACATCGAATTACGTGTACGTGTACGTGAATATCGTAAAATACAATCGCTGAACACAATCGTAAACGTATAAACAGCAACGAGGAAAATGCGGTGTATTAATGCCTACAGCAATGACAGAAATGAGGAATTTTCTGAAAATAAAGTAATCTCCTCCGGTTCACGCTCGATATTTTCAACAAAAAAAGCTTCGAACCCCATACATATCAACAGTAAAAAAGTTCTGTTTTGTTGGTAGTTTCGTTAATTTGTTACAGCCACCACGAGCACCATTAAAATCATTGAATCTATTAGTTATTTGGATCTAAAATGGAAAATCTTTTACTTCATTACTTTAACCAATTAACCTTAATTTAGCCACAGAAATGCATTGAACCCGTAAGATCATGTTTCTCTAAATCAAGCTGTCGTATTTCTGTAACCTTTAACTGTGTCACCTATCGAACCTGTTACGTCAAGTTATTTCAACAGATTCAGACTGTTGTCTGACCCTAAATTTTCAGAAATCTCGATTAGTGTGTCCGCTAAGACAAAAGATTGTGCAAATTGAGGTAAAATTGATTTTATGATTTGATTATGATCTGTACGGAATGCTGATTCGAAAATCATCAGGAGCAACTCCGGCAGCTCACTCGTTCCGCCGGGAGCGGTCGTTATGTCACTTTGGCTTCACTGAATTTTTAATGTCAATTTCCAAACAGATTTTGATTAGGAATAAGCTGTAAAATATTCTTAAATGTTCAAAGTTTTTTTTTAGAATATTTGTTTTGTTGACAAAAAATTCAAAATGGCCGAAAAAAATGGCGGAAGTTGGAGGTTCATTTTTTCTGCTTAAAACCTTGAAATCCAATCGAAATAGTAAAAAATCCTGAAAACATTCTCCGGAAAGTTTGTAACCAATTCAAAATCCTATACTTTATGCTTTAAGAAAATTTAAATCGGTCAAAAACTTCAAGAGATATCCCGCCTAGAGTGCACTTTTTCATATGGTATTTCAAAAGTGTCAAACAGAATTTGTCAATTTTTTTTGGTTTTTTCGTTTTTAAATGGCGTGAACTGGTAAAATAAGTAAATCCTGCCCATTTTTTTTAATTTTCGAAAAACGTTTAGGTACCCAGAATCCGAAAAAAACCGATATATCTCGGCGAACTTTGAACCAACCTGTAGCGCACTCAATTCATTTTACTGTCCAAAATTTAATTTTATTTGAAACTTTATTTCATCACCTTTGCAACCAGAGCCTAATATTTGTGAATCGTTTTTGAGAATTTAGGGAATTTTTGGGAATTTAGGGATTTTTGGGTATTTTGGGAATTAATTCCCGTAAATTCGCTAAAATTCCCAAAAAATTTCTTTTCTTTGCATTTTTATAATTAAATGCTCGTAAAAGATCAGGAAAACTTCAAAAACCTTTAAAGACTATGAACAAGCAAAGAAAAAAATGGGATTTTTTTTAGAATTTTAGTGAACTTTTGAGAATTGGTTCCCAAATATTATGCTCTGAAGGATATAATTCTTGTCGATGTACTCGCACCAGCCAGGGCGTATACTCTACTTGTATAGGTCTCTCCAAAGCCGACATTAGTACAACACCACAATAATTTAAGAGCAATCTACACTCCGACCCCCTATGAAATACATTTTTGATGATAACTTTTTATTCGAATTATTTTTGAAAAAACTGGCCTCATCGTTTGGTGCCAGAGAACATATAAGGTTTCGATAGCCACTGGAATTGTCCAGATTGATGCGAAAAAACTCAAAACTCCTAAAATTTGTGTTTTTTATGATATTTTTTGGACTTTTGAGTTTTCTCGGCGTAGACTGCATCAATCTTGACAATAAACCGCGAGCCTTTGTCCATATTATTTTTATTTCAATGAACACATCAAAAACACACTGAAAATGTATATTGATATTGGAAAAGTGGAATATGAAATTTTTAATTTCAGTTTAAAAAGCCGCTCCAATTTTCAAAAAATCTCTCGCTTGAAAAAGAAAACATTTTCGTGACCTAACAAATTGGGATGTTTTATTTGTTGACAGTTTGTTTTAATTGTGATATGTATGTATGTATGTTTATTTATTTAGCCTTGCTATTTTCCTTTTTTACATTTTCCGTTTCTCCTTTCTCTTAGTTTACAATTATTATAATTCTTAATTTTATTTTAATTCATTCATTATTTCATTTTGTATTTTAATCATATTGATTCTTATTTAATTTTATCGTTTAATCATTTATTTATTCATTTTACAGGTTCATTAAATCACAAATTTATTTTTTATTTCATCACGTAACAGTCTTTTAAATATTTTAAAATCATTTTCACCTTTAATTTCCTCTGGCATTCCATTCCAAAAAACCAACACTAACAAACAAAATATTCCTATCAACTGACAAATACCTAATATCACATTTCGATTCTTTAGAGTTTCCGCACGTGAGTTCATCATGGCAGTGATTTTTTTAATTAATTTCTATAAAAAATATAAAAAGTTTTTATAACAAAAATAAACTTTTATTAAAAAAGGCTCGCGGTTTATTCTGGTGGCTATCGAAACTTTATATGTTGTGGCACCAAACGATGAAACCAATTTTTTCAAAAAATATTCTAATAAGAAGTTATCATCGAAAATGTTTTTCATAGAAGGTCGGAGTGTAGATTGCTCTTAAAATAATTATTTTTGAGTTATAGCCGAAAAAGGGTTTTCGGTACCCTCTGACATGCTTTCACCTTTGAACACTTTAACCGAAAATTTAAAAAAATGTTCGAAAAAAATGAAAGATACGATTCTCTAGAATTGAAGACGAATCTATCACTCCTTAAAATCGGAGACCACTTGTTCCCCTATCACCATCACCTCCAGTTTTGGCGATATGCCGCTTAAGCTCAATTTACTGAATATATTATATTCAATATGTTCTGAAATATTTGTTGGGTTTTTTTAATTTTAGGGAATTTTAGGGAATTTTTGGGAATTTAGGGAATTTTTGGGAATTTAGAGAATTAATTCCCAAATATTAGGCTCTGTTTGCAACTATACCCCACACGACGTATTTGAACAAGAAATTGATTTTTGGCTGAACTTGAAACGACCCAGAGTCGTGCTACTCGAAAGGAGAAAGTACCTCAATAGTAATTCTCGCTGAAGACGTAATTACTGTTCAAAAATGTGATACATAAAGCTCATTTAGTGTCGCTAAATAATACGCATTATTGAGATTGCGTACTTGTTGTATTTCGATACTTCCCATAAACAGTACAGTATAAACAAACTAAAGTCAACAAACTAGCCGTTACACATCCACGCACACACACACATGGTTGCGATAAGCATACATGCATCTATGACATCATTGAACTGTCCATTAAAAAAAACAAACAGACAAAAGTATTCGAGAACTAATTTAAAATGATAATTTAAATTATTGAACTGAAATTGTCATTCTATATACATTTAAATATATGAAGCACATGCCTGTATCACAATATTTACTTTAAGAACCTTAGTTTTCTTTCCATAATCATGGCCCTACGTTAGTGAAGGGCCGTGACGCAAGTCCGTTCACACTGAAAAATTTGACAAAAAAAACTTTTCCGCAGGACTGAGGAACATATATACACGAACTTTTTGACTTTTCCCCCTTTGCTCCTACTACCCCCAAAGTATTTTATTCGGAATCTGGGCGTCCATACGAGTTCAACAAGCTATCACACGCCTCATAAGGTTAAAATTTGGCCGAGATATTAAATTTCAAAACTTGGAAATTTGCAGAAATTTGTATGAAGAAATTCATTTTCATACATTTTGAAATTGATGAAATTTACCAACCTTTGTTACTTTGTCACTCTGTTACTCTGTTACAACGAAACTTTTGAATTTACCGGTGAATTTGGCTGAAATTTTCAGGGTATGTTAAGGACGTAATTCTAAGAAACTAATTTGAAGGAATTTTTATAAAAGCTTATAATTTCGGAGCTATGAGCGTGTTAACCTATTGAGCTATGGGACCTATAACTCGGAAAATATGGCAGATAGAAAGTTCGTTTAAAGGACAATTTTATAGAGTTTCACATTCTCGTCGACACGTGTTTCATGGTTTTACTAAAAAGTCGACTATTTGGGAGCTATGAGCGTTTTAAGCGCGTCAAATTTTCGATTTTCGTCAAATTTTCGATTTTTGTCAAATTTTCGATATTCGTCAATTTTTAGATTTTATTCAAATTTTCGATTTTTATCAAAGTTTTGATTTTCGTCAAATTTTCAAACTCCGTCAAAATTTTCGAATTTTGTCAAATTTTCGATTTTCGTCAAATGAAAGCTGGAAGGTTCAAATCAAAGAGAAAGTTATACAGTTTTGTAAGAAGAATATTTTCGTTAAAACTGCATAATATGATTGTCTATTATCTGCGACCAAATTCTAAAAAATCACAACTTACAAAAGAGCTGATATCGCCCAAAACCACTTACAGTGGAGGTGTGACGCAAGTCCTGTTATCCACTTACAAAAGAACTGATATCGGTGTAGGTGACGCTTACAGATTCTACACGCAAAAAGGTATACGTCACAAATGGCAGCTGATGAGGAAAGTACGCGAAAGTCTTATCAACAAAAATCTTACCAGAAAAATTTTAGAAAGAAAATTATAATAAAAAAGTTTGCGTCACAAGTGGCAGATGTTGAGGAAGGAAAATTTTTAAAATTGTGAAATATATTCTTTTAAAGAATGGAATTCAAACGGAAGAAAGCCGAATCAACATCTCAACATCTGCCACTTGTGACGCAAACTTTTTTATTATAATTTTCTTTCTAAAATTTTTCTGGTAAGATTTTTGTTGATAAAACTTTCGCGTACTTTCCTCATCAGCTGCCATTTGTGACGCATACCTTTTTGCGTGTAGAATCTGTAAGCGTCACCTACACCGATATCAGTTCTTTTGTAAGTGGATAACAGGACTTGCGTCACACCTCCACTGTAAGTGGTTTTGGGCGATAATACCATACGCTAAAGTTAAGCCTAGTATACAGTCAGCAGTGAAATGAAATTTTGACAGAAAATGTATAGACTTTCTGTCACTTTCTTCCCCTGCACCGAAATAATGACAGTTAGTCCATGCATTTTCTGTCAAAAGTTCATTTTACCACTTGCATGTGTAGTGTGAGAAGTGCAAAGCCAATTCGGATACCATCGGCCTCCAAATATTTTCTATGTTAATGCTAGGACTCAAAGCGACAGTCTGAGTGTTTCTATAGATAACAAGCCGATTACTCTAAACGTTTCGCTAATTTATTTTCCCTTCCGCAAAACACATTTTTGCCTAACTTACATTTACATTTTATACTCATTATAGTGACCCTGAGCCCACTTTACCAATCCAAAGGCAATTGTAGATCTTTTCAACCTGCATGTTAATTTTGCGCCGTTTTCATCACAATGTTCTTCACCACGTCTGGCTTCCATGCAAATTTCGAATTGTTTTAATTATAACACATGTTCTGTCACAGTTTAGTATATCAAATCAAGCAGGTATAACATTACATTATATCCAGCCGGTATACGTAACGTTATTTACTCGTTCAAGTCGTATAGTTTACTGCATGTTTACGAGTCAAGATTAGATATAAATATGATAGATTATGCTGAGACATCTTCATGTAGTGCGTTGATATATATCCATTAGATTTTAACTAAAATTTTGTCGTAAATCACTTAAGTTTGTTCCACCTATTGGGTGCCTGGATGTGCCTCGTAAACGGAAAACTTACAACAAACGCTGTCAATTGTCGACTTTGTACTACTCGGTGCATAAAATACTAATTTTTGCTGAGGAACATTGAACTCTATTTCGATGTAAAAGTGACTAAGGAGCATTTCCATAAATGTATAATTTGGACGACAAAACCTTAAGTATTATGCATTCGCGTGTTCGATGAAACGGCTGGTCTTTTTTATTTATACCTGTGTGCAATATGCGCTAGAATGGTTGGTTTTGGTAAGAGACTCGGATGTGTTTTAATTTAACACGAGCGTGTGTAGTGATAGTGGTTGACGCTGATAAATTAATTTAATTTTAAACGAATTATAATCGGTTATGGTATAGAATCGAAAACCAATCGGAGAGAAAAAAAAACCTGCACGTTAGTAGTGACTTGTGCAACAGTTGGTTCATCGACAAAAAAAAACGTAATGGAACAGTCAAAAAGTCAAAACCATAAGAATCCAATTGTTCGCGCATTTTTATGGCATTTCGGTAATACAAAGTACACGGGACACATACAACCGTTCGACAAAAATTCGAAATTCAATCCATGGATCTTAATGCCAGCAGCGGTGATTGTGCAGTTTTGTTGCGGTTCACTGTATGCATGGTCGGTATTTAACGCACCGATAGATGAAGCAATCACCGGAAGTGCTAAGTCATCTCAGGCGCCTATAACCTTTTACATTGCAGTTGGAATACTCGGCTTTTCGGCTGCATCCATGGGACCGTGGATTGAAAGGTAATTGGTGCTGTGGGTTCTTGAAGTGCTGTGGGTTCTTAGGGTGCTGGCGTCGTTAGGGCAATTGTAGTTTTTAACTGACTTTTATTTCGAATTGATAGAAATGGTCCCAGGAAAGCACTGATTGTATCGTCGACGTTATTCTTCTTTGGTAATTTACTGTCCGCCCTGGCAATTCATTTGAAATTTATGTGGCTGTTATACCTCGGCTACGGTATTATTGGCGGATTTGCTATCGGAATCAGTTACGTAACTCCGGTGTCGGCTCTACAAAAATGGTTTCCTCACAAACGTGGATTAGCTGCGGGTTTCGGGGTGTGTGGATTCGGTGGAGGGTCAATAGTAATCGGGAAAGTTATATTGCCACTCATTCAATCCGTCGGACTGTCAATGACTTTCGTTGTATTGGGTTCTTGTTATTTCATTGCAATGATATCGACGGCATTCATATTCCGACTTCCACCTCCCGATTATTCGCCGTTCCCTCGTGAAGAAGTGGAAAAAATGGAGACTTTGACGAATCAACCCGAAATCAAATTGTCTGCCATGGAATCAATTACATCGCTGGACTATTGTCTCATCTATTTGATGCTTTTGTCGAACATACTGTTCGGACTGGTGGTAATTTCCCGTTTGTCGAATATGATAACGCAACTCTTTTCCAAAGATCCCAATGAAGCCGCAACGATGGTTTCCATCAATGGCGCACTGAATCTCTTCGGGAGACTGTTCTTTTCAACCATTTCGGATAAAATTGGAAGGAAAACATGTTTTCTCATAATGCTGACGACACAGACCATCGTTGTCGTTACGTTTCCCATTTACACGGAACACAAAATGTACGGAACGTTCCTGCTGTGTATGTTCTTGCTCACGATGTGCTACGGTGGCGGTTTCGGTGTTATACCCGCATTTTTAGCGGATATGTTCGGATCCAGCAATGTTGGCGTCTGTTTCGGATTGATTTTAACCGCATGGTCGATTGGCGGTGTCGTTGGCGGTCTAACATTCACCGCAATTTATAATCATCTGATACAGTCGCATGGCTGGAGCACAGAAGACGCATATCCGTACATCATCAATTCGTATTGGATATTAGCGTTCATCATTGCGGGTCTCCTGTCAACGGTGCTTGTTCGAACGACAATAAAAGATAGAAAATTGCCGCCGGTGGACGGAGAATGTTTTAAATTCAGAATCTTTGGCAAAGTGATCCGGATCAAAAGAGTGGCCATTTTGCCAGAAGTGGAAGTGGTAAGTTCAGACAAGTATGACGAAGAGTGGGAAAGATATCTGCAGTCCTTAACACCACCTGATGATGAAATTGATGGTAAAAGTGAACACAAAATGTTGAATGTGGAAACAGAGTGATTTCAATCGCAATTAAACTGTGTGTATGACTGCGTGTTTGTTCTGTCGTTTGACTTTCATTGCAGCAATAAGAAATGCCAATTAAACTCTTCAGATTATTTTGTGTGCTGCGGAGACAGATATCATCGGTCTTATTAATCGTTTATAGCCGTGGTGTATATGGCTGTTGGCTACGTTTGTATTTCATTGTTTGTTTACGGAATGAGAATTTATGCCACAAATTGGAATAAATTTTGTACTTTGCAATGGGGTAATGACGATGAACGGGGCAATGTTTGAAATTTTTGGTTTCGTATTCTGGTAGTGACAAAACGTTGATAGGTAAAGAAAATCTAAATTTTTGGAATTTATACTGATACTTATTTAAGTGCAGTAGCGCTTCTCAATTCCGCTGTAGAAATTGCAAAAAGTGATGGAATCAAGATGATTGTCCACGTAGTATATAGTATAGAGTCCATACCTTGCCAATATCTAGGTTCTCATTAGGTAAGTACCATTACCCGTGAGGGCGAACATTCTGTTTATACCAGTTTGGCTATTCGCACTCAATTTCTTTTGTGAATATGTTTTCGTTAAACTTTTCAATTCCGACGCAAAATACGTCACCGTTAGGGATCTAAGCTATTTTGTAAGTCAAAAGACAAGGATTTGCGTCACATTTACATTTAATGGGCTTTTTGGTTGAGCATTCTATTTTCAAGAAATAACGTAGTACGGAGGATATAACAGAGGCAGAGGCAGGGAAAGAACGGTTGACTTATTTATATTGAAATGTTTAAAATTAGACGATGACTGTGCCTTATAAATCTACATTTTGTAACTGAAGTACAAACAAAACCCTTCTGAAAGATAAAGAGTTGCTACAAGGAACAGCAATTGTTGTTCTCCGATTGGTCAATGACGACATTGACGCATACAATGATGTTATGAATATTCCCATAACTGATCGTCTTCCGTCATTTTGTCGAAGTATACGTCACAAGTATCAGACTCATTTAAATCTTAAACGAGCCATCAGGACAGTCGGAGCGTTTGCTGCGACTGAGCCCCGTACAAACCCGTATATCTACTGCGTACGTGACCCTAGTGCGTCTGTCACCCTACTTTGACCGTAAGCCTATTGCGCCGGTTAATGTAGTTAAAGTAAAATTATTATGTAATATGTACATCTTACAAATTGCGCATAGCGCAATTACGAAGCCCCGTACGACGTTCCTTTCAAAAGAAACAAAAATTTCAAATCGCCCTAAAATTTTATTTTTTTGAAGGGCCTAGTATCGGCCTCAGTCCGAGGACCCAAATTTAAAAATTTTTTCAACTACATTCTATTCGGCCTTTGATTACCTCCCAAATGAAACAAAAATTACGAAAAACGGATAAAATTTGCTCGAGTTATATATAAAATACACATAGGGCCCTAGTAGTGGCCTTAGTCCAAGGACCCAAATTTAATTTTTTTTCAACAACATTCTATTCGGCCTTTGATTACCTTCCAAATGAAACAAAAATTACGAAAAACGAATGAAATTTGCTCGTGTTATACAGTGAACGACATCTCAAATGTCTCACTGTCATTTTTTTCAGAGAATGTCATTGTGAATTTGCAATGACACAATAAAATTCTCAGAAAAATTTGACAGTGAGACATTTGAGATGTCGTTCACTGTATGTAAAATACACATAGGGCCCTAGTATCGGCCTCAGTCCGAGGACCCAAATTTATTTTTTTTTCAACAACATTCTATTCGGCCTTTGATTACCTTCCAAATGAAACAAAAATTACTAAAAACTGATGAAATTTGCTCGAGTTATATGTAAAATACACATAGGGCCCTAGTAACGGCCTTAGTCCAAGGACCCAAATTTAATTTTTTTTCAACAACATTCTATTCGGCCTTTGATTACCTTCCAAATGAAACAAAAATTACGAAAAACGGATGAAATTTACTCGAGTTATATGTGAAATACACATAGGGCCCTAGTAGCGGCCTTAGGCCAAGGACCCAAATTTAATTTTTTTTCAACAACATTCTATTCGGCATTCGATTACCTTCTAAATCAAACAAAAATTACGAAAAACGAATGAAATTTACTCGAGTTCTATGTAAAATACACATAGGGCCCTAGTAGCATTTCACTTCTAAGGCCCTAACTCACGGTCCACTCACCCGATTTTAAAAAACTTTTTTTTCCTGGATTGGTATTGACAATACCTATCATTTGCCGTGTCATTTACATTTCCATCGTTTATTTTGCCATAAATATCACCAAAAGACCTTAAATCACTTAGGTGGCCCTAACTCACGAAGGGCCGACCCGAATATGCCCATCTTCGAACTTAGCCTCACTATTTCGACTATCTTTCAGGGAAAAAAAAAATTTTGAAATCGGATTTGATTTACTCAAGATATCGACGTGACAGACGGACAGACGGACAGACAAAATTTTTATTGCAGATTCGTCATCTATGAACATAGGCAAACACTTTGCCCTTACCGTCTGCTTCGAATTCCATCAATTACACACGGCATCGTAATCCTATAAGCCCCTTTGTACTTCGTACGGGGCTAAAAACTAAAAGCTGAACAGTAGGAGAAAAAGAAGCAGCAGGACTGCAGGACGAAAAGACTGATTTTGAACATAAAGGACAAAAATGCGAAGGACGACAAGATAAGGTAAATCAATAAATCCATTGGTCAGGTATTGGCAAAGCTGTTGACCGCCAGTAACAAATGTTTGAGCGAAGCTATAAATTCCAAAGAAACCGTGGACAAATGTTACTTGATTAAGTCACAGAGAGTTCTAACAGCTGCAATTCAACGATTATGTGAAACAAATAAAAGAAGAAGAAGTCCTGAGAAGAAAAAACGAAGTCTTTGCACCTTGATGGGAATTTCTGGAAATTTAAAAAAATTCTTCCGTTAAAAAGAAAACCGAATCGAATCAAAAATAAGCTTAGAGCTGTCGAAAGCCCTTTAAAGAACACAAACAATGCCAAACGATCTTTTAGCTTAATCCGAGAGTAAGCGTTCTAAAATAGTCAGTCAAAGTCATGAGACTTAGATATCAGATGGACACAAGAGATGGAACATTTTTTTCGAAAGGAGCCGAATTTTTTAGTCTTTTCGTGAATTCATTTCGGATATCTGAATCCTAATCTGAAAGTTACAAAATTACTGAACCGAAAATTAAAATGATTTTGTTTTCCTCGGAGGCAATTTTACCAAAGAAATAATTTTATAGATCAAATCGATGTTTCTGATTATTTAACCACTTCAATTCGTCCATTCAACCTATTACGTGCGTATCTTAACCGATAACATTAATACTTCAACTAGTATATTTTAGCTGCTCTCAATGCCTACAACTGAATGCGATAAGGGAATTTTACTTTACTAGTGAGGTAATGTGGCTATTCCCTCACTAGTGAAAACCTTTTCCCTCACTCGTAAGTAAAACGTTATACTTTACACGTGAAGTAATTTGATATCTCGTATCACGATGAGTAAAAGTACCTCGGGCTGAAGCCCTCTGATACTTTTACTCATCGTGATACGAGATATTTCTTGTTTATTCAATGCACCGATTGGTTTTACAACATATAACAGGAAAGTCATCATAATTATATGGCGCCGCGCCGTTCCAATAGCCTATACCAACATTTTGTAAGGGTACTATGGGATCGTTAGCATCGTTTCGTTAGCCATTAAGCATTAAGCCATTATAGACTCCGTTACAGTTCGTCAGAGAAAATCATATGGGATCGCTCTATTAGAGATGACATTACAGTTCGTTGAAGGAGAAACTCGTAAGGGATCGCTCCATTAGCGATTACGCTACATTTCGTAAAATATGAAGAAGAAAAAATTGAGAGCGTCACATTTTTCGCTTCGCTACGATCGCTCGGTAGCGCGGTACATTGTAGACGTGTAAAGGTAAAGCTCATTTAGTTATTAGAGAACGTCAGATTTTTCGCTAAATGCCACACACTAACGCTAACGCTAAATCAGTACGGTAATGTTCCCTATTGCCTTTATCGTCGGCATTTGCCATTACCGTACGGATTAAGCGTTAGCGTGTGGGATTTAGCGTTAAAAAAATCTGACGTTGATCCTGCGAATTTTTTGTTAACAGATTCAAACGCTGCCGTGTTAACCAAAAACATTGCATGTCTTTTCTCATTAGCTTTTAAAAGCTTTCGAAAGCTTCTGTAAACTTTGAGCTTCTTATAGATTCCATTCAAAAAGTGGAACATTCCATTGAAATTCAAAAGAAGCTCGAAGCTCAAAAAAAAAATTCGAAAGCTTTTAAAAGCTAATGCGAAACGACATGCCATGTTTTTGCTTAGTATACAATAATTTTGTAGCTAAAAATTGCTTACAAAAATACACAATAAATTTGCAGATGTGAAGAAAAATTTGGATCATAGTATACGTGTGAATTCGCATACCGAGAGAATAATTTTTGCATAAGTATGTATGTTTCTCGTGGTATACGAATTCACACATATACTGTAATTGAGTGGTTTCAATCCCGTGGTGCACACAATTTTACACTTGTCACACCATGAAATACACAAACAACAAAACCAAATGTAATATACACTGTTCAAGGTTTAACTTGAATGTATAGAAGAAGAAGAAGAAGAAAATACGCGATATAAAGCCGAACGAGTTGATCGTTCGATGTGCATCTCGTTGATACGGAGAGTAAGCTCCGCCTTCGTATCAAATTTCTCTTTGACGAATAACATAAACAAACTCCACCATTAAGGAAAACATCGCCTGGATCCCTAGACCTGTTTGCAAGGTCTGCTGAGAGAGAACTAAAAACGTGTGGTTTCCGATAACTTTTGACGCGTGATATTCAGTGTTTTCATGGTTTGATTGAAATTATCGGTATGTTGGGTCAAGCATAAAATTCTGACTTTTCTGAAATTTAGAATCATCACCAGTGATTATACCAAGTGGTAGTAGGTTGATTCCTTGAATTTCGTCATTTCTCAAAGTCCTCTCTACACTGGCTTACCAGTTCTACAATTCGAGGAATTAACTGGATTTGCGGGGTTCCCTTCTGTATTTTTGCGATTATTGAGGCGGCAGCATATTGCTTCAAAAAATCCAGCACTCCGCATTTCTAGAACTGATGGTTTTCGAGGAATTTGCGAGGAATCTTCAGTTTCTTTAGGCTCCCTTCTGAAATTTTGAGGTGGAAGTAGGTTGGTTCCCAGAATTTAGTCACTCCACAAGGGCCACTGTCTTACCAGTTCTAGAGTTCAAAGAAGTAGCAGGATTTGTAAGTTTTAATTTGGTTCCTTCTGGACGTTTGGGATCATTAAGATGATATTGAGTTGGTTCCTAAAATTGAAAGGACCTTCGTAGGCGTCTCGTATAATTGCCCTATGCATGTGCTTATTTAAGCATTTTCTGATTGCATAATCGACACCGGCAACTGCAACAATGGCATTAAAGCAATAGCTCCTTGTATATGCTTTAGAATATATTGATAAAACATTGATTCAATTCACAAAACGTAAAAATATCAATACAATTTTACTACGACGACCATAGTTTCTTGGATTTCCTTCCCATTAGCTTTATAGAAATGTATGTCACATCTGTACGATCCAGGTTGGAAATGGTGCGGAAACATATCTTCAGGCAAATAATACTCTTCAATAGTATACGTCTTCTAATAAATTAGAAAGAAGATCCATTCTCTGCGAGATCACAACATAAAAATTGTCTCTTACTTTGACGTACAGCGGACACACTGGTTGACCTTTTACAGCCTTCGGAACATCTGAAACCTTTTCTAAACCGGGTTGAATATTTTTCTGAAAACTTTTGTTGAAAAAATCGCACAGCGGTTCTCTTCGCCACATGTATGGTATCAACATGAACTGATTGTTTCCCAGGGGACTAAAGAAAAACTTCATACTGAACTGAAAGAAAAGATCTGAAAATGTATTTTTCGATGCCATGACCTCTATGTATTGCATCAATGTACATCAATGTTGGAGAGATCTTCATTAATCGTAAATGTACCACATATAACCAATGTTGTTCGATTGAATCGTTTTGTTTTAAAATCAGTTTCAAGGGCGCCGTTTTTTATGTTTTGTATTGTTAGTATGTCCATGTACGTCCATAATTTCTAAACGAAATCGAGAAAAATTCCCTTTTCCGTAACACGTTCAATTAATAGTTTTTACTTACTGGAAGGAACGATAAACCTATGGAATTCGCAATCACCACTAAAGTTAATGTGAAGAATAAACTGAGCCACATTTTAGATTGTAATTCGATCATGATCTGGACCTCGTTCCTGACCCAAACACATTTAGACTCTAAATGAAATTGATTGATCTGAAAACTTATATGAAACGTGTTAATGCTGACTGTAATTACGTACTTTTACGATCATTATTATCACATTTGATAGACGAATCACGCAAGGTCTGAAAAACGTTTTTTTTTTTAAATAAAAAGAGCGTGTTGCAAAGTAGTTACAAAATTTTGATAAACAAATGGAAATGTATCTAGCAAGCAAGTGATACATTTCATTTGAAATGCTATTTCAACTCCAAGCCCTTACGAATTGTCAAATTTCATTCTAGGAGACATAACCTAAACAATACTTATATGAAAACCAATATCTATCAATGAAATTGTGTTCGTTCGGCAGATAAAATTCCTGTTTACAGTTATTTGGAACAAGAAAAACTGTTTCCACATGGGTGACTCAGGAAACACGTGATTTTCGCGCAACGTTTCTATGTTTCGAAAAAATGTTGGTTGAGTACTTTAAGTCCAAAAAATGACGATTTTATGAACGGCCGTTATGATAAGCAAATGAACCTAGATTTGACGGTAGACGGGAAATCGATTTTTTGTGTCAAAATCGTTTTTTTTGTGAAGATATTCGAACCATAGCATAGTCTACAAACACAACTCAATGAAACTTGTCGTGTGATCGAAATTTTTTAAACATTATTTGACGTCCAGATTGTTTTTCAGAGATGCTATTCTTTCCATGACATCAACGACCCTGGTTTGTTGTCGAATCCATTTATTCGTCATTCTGTCTCTGAATGTTATTCCAAGCATACTCCGTTCCATGGCTCTTTGTGTCACTCTCAATTTATCTTCGGATGCTTTCGTTAAAGTTAACGTTTCCGCTCCATAAGTGAGCACTGGAAGGACACAAGTGTCGAAAACTTTGCGTTTCAGACTATTATTCATTTTGCTTTTGAAAATTAGTCTGAGTTTTCCGAACGCTGCCCATGCAAGACCAATCCTACGTCTTATTTCTGCAGTCTGGTTGTCCTGGAGTTGGGCGGGACATATTGCAAGAAGGACAGACGAACGTTGGACCAAAAAGATCATGAACTGGCGACCATATAAAAGACGAGCTATAGGTAGACCACCAGAGAGATGGACAAACGGAATTAAGAATATTGCAGGTACAAACTGGCAGCAAATGGCAATGGATCGTACGAAATGGAAAGAAGTTGGAGAGGCCTACATCCAGCAGTGGATAGAAACAGGCTGAAAAAGAAGAAGAAGAAGAAGATTGTTTTTGTAATCCTGATGACGGAAAATCGATCACACTTATTCTTGATTTTTCGCTATTTTAAAGAAAATTTGTTTCGCTCGCTCCACTCGCGATATGAGAACTGTTATATACAATCTGAGTAACACGATATTTGTACCCTGCGCAAATAGCATCTACCTTTTCGTATACGATCAGTCGTATGATCCAAGAATGAAAAGATGGGCCCTATGGACTTTGTCCCGAAGGGCCTTTTTGAGCCAGTTCGGCACTGTAATCATTTCCAACAAAATTTATCCATGTTCACAAACTTAAAAAAAAATGGTTCAGCCCCGCCGTGATAACTTTAGCAAATTAACGTCAATTAAAAAAAAAAAGTAAAAAAGAAGAAAAATCGCTTACTTTGTAGTTTCTATTTTGTGTTCTTTTCGAAATGATTAACTTTGCATAAAAAGTTTAAATAAATAAATTAAATTGGATGATTTAATGGACCAATTATTTCCTATGTTAAAACTAAGTCAACATTTCAGGAAGTTGCGGAAAGTAGAACAACTACATGAGTAGTAAGACTTAAATTATTCGGTACTGTTGTATGAATTTTGGTTATTCCTTTGACTGAAAGTCAGGGTCTTACACCAGAAAATACCGAAAAATGTGGGTAACAAAAAGGTTCACTGTGATTGAAAATGTATGAAATGCTAAGAAAAACGTTAAATGTGGGTAACAAAAAATCGTTGAGGGCACGATAACTTGAGTAATTTTTAACCAATTTGGATGATTCTTTTTTTTAAATACGTGGAATTAAAATCCCGAGGCTAAGTTCGAAGATGGGCTATGTAAGACTAAGGTTCTGGAAGCTATCCGAGAAATACGGGATTTTATACTGTTGATCATAGCCTCAATTAAAAAAGATTACTTTGATGAAATTTGATTTTGTTTGGTAGTGTTGGTAAATCATATAAGTTTGTTTTCGACGTGCATGAAACTTGTGGGAAGAATAATTTCATCATTCGATGCCCATCTTCTAACTTGTAAACATCTATTCCTAACAACTTGATAGTTGACTAACAAATTTGATAGTTGACTAACAAATTTGATAGTTGACTAAAAACTTGATAGTTGACTAAAAACTTGATAGTTGACTAAAAACTTGATAGTTGACTAAAAACTTGATAGTTGACTAAAAACTTGATAGTTGACTAAAAACTTGATAGTTGACTAAAAACTTGATAGTTGACTAAAAACTTGATAGTTGACTAAAAACTTGATAGTTGACTAACAAATTTGATGGTTGACTAAAAACTTGATAGTTGACTAAAAACTTGATAGTTGACTAACAAATTTGATAGTTGACTATCAAATTTGATAGTGGACTATCAAATTTGATAGTTGACTAACAAATTTGATAGTTGACTATCAAATTTGATAGTTGACTAAAAACTTGATAGTTGACTAAAAACGTGATAGTTGACTAAAAACTTGATAGTTGACTAACAAATTTGATAGTGGACTATCAAATTTGATAGTTGACTAACAAATTTGATAGTTGACTATCAAATTTGATAGTTGACTATCAAATTTGATAGTTGACTAAAAACTTGATAGTTGACTAAAAACGTGATAGTTGACTAAAAACTTGATAGTTGACTAACAAATTTGATAGTGGACTATCAAATTTGATAGTTGACTAACAAATTTGATAGTTGACTATCAAACTTGATAGTTGACTAAAAACGTGATAGTTGACTAAAAACTTGATAGTTGACTAAAAACTTGATAGTTGACTAAAAACTTGATAGTTGACTAACAAATTTGATAGTTGACTATCAAATTTGATAGTTGACTAACAAATTTGATAGTGGACTATCAAATTTTATAGTTGACTAACAAATTTGATAGTTGACTAAAAACTTGATAGTTGACTAAAAACTTGATAGTTGACTAACAAATTTGATAGTGGACTATCAAATTTGATAGTTGACTAAAAACTTGATAGTTGACTAAAAACTTGATAGTTGACTAAAAACTTGATAGTTGACTAAAAACTTGATAGTTGACTAACAAATTTGATAGTTGACTATCAAATTTGATAGTTGACTAACAAATTTGATAGTTGACTAAAAACTTGATAGTTGACTAAAAACTTGATAGTTGACTAAAAACTTGATAGTTGACTAAAAACTTGATAGTTGACTAAAAACTTGATAGTTGACTAACAAATTTGATAGTTGACTATCAAATTTGATAGTTGACTATCAAATTTGATAGTTGACTAACAAATTTGATAGTTGATTAAAATTTGATAGTTGACTAAAAACTTGATAGTTGACTAAAAACTTGATAGTTGACTAAAAACTTGATAGTTGACTAAAAACTTGATAGTTGACTAAAAACTTGATAGTTGACTAAAAACTTGATAGTTGACTAAAAACTTGATAGTTGACTAAAAACTTGATAGTTGACTAAAAACTTGATAGTTGACTAACAAATTTGATAGTTGACTATCAAATTTGATAGTTGGCTATCAAATTTGATAGTTGACTAACAAATTTGATAGTTGACTATCAAATTTGATAGTTGACTAAAAACTTGATAGTTGACTAAAAACGTGATAGTTGACTAAAAACTTGATAGTTGACTAACAAATTTGATAGTGGACTATCAAATTTGATAGTTGACTATCAAATTTGATAGTTGACTAAAAACTTGATAGTTGACTAAAAACTTGATAGTTGACTAAAAACGTGATAGTTGACTAACAAATTTGATAGTTGACTAACAAATTTGATAGTGGACTATCAAATTTGATAGTTGACTATCAAATTTGATAGTTGACTAACAACTTGATAGTTGACTAAAAACTTGATAGTTGACTAAAAACTTGATAGTTGACTATCAAATTTGATAGTTGACTATCAAGTTGTTTGCCATTTATCAAGTAGGTAGTTTTTTACTCCCTTTACAACCACATCTTACGCCAGCAAAATGCCTGTTATCGAATAAGCACACTTTGATTAAAAAGTGTGAGAAATTTTAATAAAAAGTTAGATTTTTGCAGGCAATATAAGATGAATTATCTCAACTATTTTTTTTTTATTATTCATTCTCCATTCAAAACATTGAAGGCTCAGAGCCTGTACATGTTTACTTTTAAATCATTTAAATGCTACTTTCAATTTTTGAAGATTTTTTTTAAATACATGGAATTAAATGAATCAAAAAGAATATTGTAAAAATTTTACGAGTGTGAAGTTTGCGGCCAGAACGAAGCGAGGGCCGTAATTCACACGAGTCGTGACATTTTATTCACGATTGAAGGTTTTGTGAATGGGAAATCGAGGGATTATTTTTTCTCGGTCTACCAATAAATTTCTCCTTTTAGAAATATTTTTAATCCCTTTACCATTATAGAGTGGTACCAATTTACCGAAAATATTGGTAAACTGAGTTATTTTTAACGATGAACCAAAAACTAATTAGTTCATTTATTACCATGTCACCATGTGAAGGTATATTAAGTACCGGGGAACTTCCTTTTTTTACGCAAAAGTGTAAGAGAAGAACATCTATCGCACTTTTTTTGTGAAAAAGTCCTCGTTCCACATTCACAAAACAAGCTTCGCATCTACTCTGATGTAACAAAAAGGCAATCAAACAGAATAATAGACAGCTCATACGAGTGGTAAGTTTACGGCCAGAGCGAAGCGAGGGTCGTAATCTACACGAGTCATATTTTATTTATGATTTGAGGTTGATTGAAAATCTTGAAAATTGAAAATTTTAAAGAAAATTGAGAGCTCAAAAAGTGAAAAAAAAAATTGTCAAATTTTACTGTCATTTGCGTGGAGTCATTAATATAGTAAATATATTATGTATTAAACAATGAAAGTAAATGGATAGGTATGGCCAAACGTTCAAATTTGTTCTAGCCGGAGCACATACGGATTTGCATGGCGCCACCTCAAACGAACTCATTTCTAGTGCAAATTTCCACTAGAAATGAGTTTGTTTGAGGTGGCGCCATGCAAATCCGTATGTGCTCCGACTTGTATGGACTGGCCATACCTACTTATCTACTTTCATTGGTATTAAATGTGACAAGATTTCATGAATATGTCAAAAATACATTTAGAAAAGTGTCAGTCAAGGGACCTGACCCGCCCAAAAGGTGGGACCTAGTAATTGTATATTGAACAATCGGTACACGTAAATGCTGCGGCAAATAATTTAAGTCTTACTACTCATGTAGTTGTTCTACTTCCCGCAACTCCCTCAGTATTTTGCATTAATTTAAAAAGGGAGGGATAACATCGAGATTATCGTTTTAGGCAGAGAATAGTATTTTTCGCAATTCCGGTCCATAATCATCATGCATCCATTTAATGTCGTTTTGAAGGTATTTATTTCACAGTGCGTTTTTGATTATTTTTTCGCACTTGGGCTTTTTCACATTTTTTTCGCACGCTACATAGCTCAGTACCTTTAAGAAAGACTAAATTTTATAAATAAAAACTTTGCACAGACCAGGATTTGAACATCCAACACCAAAATTCTTCCAAACACCAAGCAACGACCATACCCATTCGGCAGAGTCACACAATTATACAGAACGTATCGTTGAAGCGTACATACTAAGCATTGACTACTTGATTTTATTTAGCGCGTCTCTATACATCACATTGCAATGTGTATATAGAACAGGTTGCTTGATCGTTCAAATGAATTCATGTTTGCATGTGAATGTTTGGTAGAAATTTTGGTAATATTTTGTATTGGAAAGGTGATTATGGCCCGAAATTGCGAAAAACGTTGTATCTACCACGGTAGGTATGCCGGTATTTTTTCGCACACGACGTCTTGTCGACCTCGGCTTCGCCTCGGATCGACAATCGACATCTAGTGCGAAAAAATACCTTCATACCTACCTTGGTAGATAAATGGTTTTTTTAGATCACAATTATTCAAGTTATATTATTATCTGGTTCGTGTTAGTAGAATTAAAGTGGTACACTGTATCAGATACAGCCACAAAATATCTCAAAGAAAACCTTTCGTGTCGTGTGTTCGTGTCGATTGATTTGTTGACCCAAACCTCGAAAATTTTACTTCACCGATGCGATGTTGTGCTGATGAATTTTTTTTTTTTTTTTAATTTCTTTCGTGATTCTTGATCAATAGGTCTGTTCCAAGGCCATTCGAATTGTCAAATTTCATACATAGAGACATAACCTCATCAATATTCAAATGAGAAGACAAATACCCCATACTTGAAAAAACCGTTAGCCAATCACCCCCTCATCAATCGGATTATATTTGAACGAAACTGTAAACTGGTACAATCAGAACCAACGCTTGTGCTATGAAGATTCGATCTTCAAATATTTTACTGCATGGTTAGGGGCCATCCATAAAGTGCGCACGCAGTGTGCGGTCATTTTTTGACCCCCTCCCCCCGTTTCGCACGCGATTTTCCATATAAAAAGTTCCAATTTCAGACCCCCCCTCCCCCCTTAAGTGCGTGCGCACTATTTGAATGGCCCCTTACATTCAATGGACGTAACCTGAACTTTGCTGTCAGCAAAAGGGCTTGAGTTATGTCAAATCATAGTATTGTTACTTGATGCCATATTTCGCAGTTTGAGCACCTCTATCGAAACTGATTGATACAGGCTCGTAGCCAGGATGAACTATAGAGGGGGCAATGCCCCAACACAATATTATAAAAAGTGAATGAATTTTTAATAGTAGCGTAACTTCGGCGAAGGCGAAAATTTTTTAATTTCCACTTGCATGTAGTTTCTTTACTCATGCCGACAATTTATTGATCTATCATGCGTGAAATTTAATTTAATTTTCTGAACAAATAAAAGAGCGAGGTAAAGGTTCAGGGAGCGACGTTTTACTACTAATGTGAGTCGCCTATATTGTTCACGAAAAAGCGCTTAAAATGTGGCGTATTCTTGCCTACCTATTGAATGAATGAAGCTCTAGTGAATTACTGTCCTCGCTTCGCTCTGTGCGCAAAGTTTACATCCGTTAAATGTTCTCTTTCATAACGTTTTTAGCAAGAAAAATTCTTTTAAGAATACAATTGTCTTACAGCCCCGATTACTAGTCCAAAAGAAATCCTATCTTCAAAGCTACTGGTCAAAACCACCACAGAACACTTAATAACTTTTGTCAAGCCATGCTTAAACTTAGCTTCAGAACTCCGTTTTGAATGAAATTATAACAAAATGTTTTCACATCTGCCGTTGCCTCAGAATTACTCGTCGGATAAGACATTTTGCTGGAAATACATTACGAATTACTCAAGTTCCCTGTCATAAAGAAATAATTTGGTTAGATTTACTCAAAATTTTCTCAACTTTCCAGCCTTCATCAACTTAAACAATTCATTTAGAACGTTTCAAGAAATTATCAAGAAATTTACGACCAACCAACGCAAACTTTTGACAACACGTGAACGGAAGGATGAAGTACATTTTTCCATTCTTCAAGCACACCATTGAAGGAAGTTATGTCCCTAAAATAAAGCGTTTCAACCGAATAGCTTGTGCTATGATCAACAAGTATTGTCTTCCATTGTTCAGTAATACCGGATTCCACGACACAATCCTCAGTGAAACCAGAAAGAAGACGTCTGCTGTAAATCAATTAAAAGAAGAAATCGAGCGTCTAGGGATAGCTAGAATGCTGGAAAAACACGTCAGAAAGTACCATTTCCGATCTCCCTACTTTGTCCATGGACAACCTAATGCGAATCACCTTGGGTCCGTATCAAATATCTACAGGGGAAAAGTATGTAGATCAGCACATGAAGGAAAGCAACGAGTTTGGAATTTTTTATTTATCGAGCGAATACAGAAATCATCAGAGCTAAAATTCAATCTCGGTTCAGTAATTCTAAACTTCATAATACTTGGGTTAAGTATGACAAGGAAGTTAGTGGATATGAAGGCATCAAGGGATGATACTTGCAAAGTTGGTGAGCGAACGCTTGGGTGCTGCAGTCACTGTGTAGCTGTAATACGTTACCTTGGTTTCGACAGGCACCAACCAACGAAGCCAGCGAGGCAATCGATGTTTCTGATTACTTAACCACTTCAATTCTACCATTCAACCAGGCATATTACGTGCGTATCTTAACCGATAGCATTTAATACTTCAACGAGCAATATCGTTGAGTTTAATAATTCGAACAATGAATTGCCTATCAATATACACCGCGCACTTTAGAATCTCCATTCATTAATATTGTAAAACTACCAATACAATGTACGAGTACTCAAACGTCTGCACAGAAATCATTGAACAAAATTCCACTTTCTTTCGAATAGTCGATTAAGAGCAACCCTAATCGAATAAATCGACGAATAAATTCAGTTGAGTTAAACGAAAGGTATAGTAGTGGCATGAAATAAAATCATATCTGGATGGTTTCGGTATAACTGTGTGATGGGTGCAGCCTTTCGTGTGTACATATGTATACCTATTACATTCCTTGTGTCGGACTGAAACTCAAATTCATGTCACGTGCTAAATCGTTTTTCGTCAATGGGAAGCTGTTTACCAAAAAATAATACGTATTTATGGCTCCTACATATGTATCATGTTCTACGTTCTCAATTCGGTTGTGTTTTATTCCTGCAACCCTCCAATAATATTATGTAAATGCGAGCAATAATATGGTATCTAGTTAATTTAGTCAATTGGAGTCGAAATAGGTTTGCTTCAACTATTTCTCTTCCTTTCTGCTTGTCTCTCCGAATGTTTGATATTTTGTGTCGGAGGATTAAATGTATTTGTTTTGTAGCGTTGTCATCAGAACCATGGCATGTTATGTCTGTAACTTCGATGTTTATTGAGTAGCATTGATATAAGACGGGAAAGTTCTTCAGCAAACGACGGAAGATTGTCGTCATGCATGTCGATGAACGTAAGGTGTGCAGTAAAGAGAGCACTAAAAATCGTTTTTCTCACAATGTTTTCGTAATTCAGTAATTTAGTTTACCAGTAATGACCAGCATTGACTTACAATGCATCCAGTGTGTGTGAGGCCAGAGTTTGTCTTAAGAATAAACTCGCGAAATCATTATTAAAATCAAGATCTAAGGCATCGTTGATTTGATTGACCAGCAGCTCGTAGGAATGTCCTTACTAATTTATGGAACACCTTTTCTTCGGTTACTGTTTCTCTTCAACTGTAGAGTGGTAGAGTCAAGCAATCCCGCTCTGGTCACATATTACCACAAAATTATGTGTTATCCGCCGTTCAAGAAATTCCCTACAACCCCTTAAATATCCAAATCAATCGACGGCTTGTTGACCAACTTATTCAACTTTAACCGCATAGATTGCCTTCTTTTACTACACCCGAAGAAAAGAAGCAACAGGCAAAATCCATTGAGTTTACTTGATTTGATTTGTTTCGAGACCACACTAACAGCCTTTTTACGGCCAATAACAAGTGCAGTCTAAACTGGACCACCGATTTGACGTGACTTCCGAACCACGCCTCGAAGTATGTAAATAAGTACTCTCTAAGAAACGTTAAGTGCTTGATTGATATTTCGCCTAAATGTAGACTAGATAATAAATTCATCGCACTTGAGTCATACTAGTCATTCAGTGTGTATATCATTGCAGTCACCAAACACATCGCGAATACAACTACCCAAATTATGAAGCTTGAGTAAACTTTAGGACGTACCAACGCGATGTAATCTCTAAAAAAATCATGTGTAATTGTCTGACACGGGTATCGAACCCACATCGTTTTGGTGCAGTGCTAGTATTTACGTAACTCGTAACCACTGAGCCATCCCGTTCCAAATCATGTTATTAATCATTCGAATCGGAACTCCCATTAATTTCAGTTTCATAAAAACAGTTTTCGCGAATTCATTCTTAAGACCGTCGCGCATAAAGCTTGTACAGGAGAGTAGCCAAAATTAAAATTAAAAAAACGGAAAATTGGGATCAATGGTAGTATTATTCACGTGCATCCAAAGAACAAATATGGGATCGCAAAAGACATATTTTCTAATGTGAATAGATCTCTTCGTTTGGTGAAACTGATGACGGAAACGTGAGGAATAGTGGGGAAAAGTGTGCAAACTAATTGAAACCAACTTCACAATTTCACATAGTAATGAATAAGTGAGTGCGTCCAATTCTTTGAAATGAATGTAAATGAACTAAATACGGGGAATTCCCTTAGAAGCAAAGTTGGTTGTCATTAGTTTGCACACAAAACCGAACCATCGATCGTCACGCCAGCGGTCATTTTAGTGATCTATACTGGAGAACAATGTTCACCTCACCAGTATAGATCAGTGTCAAATAACGGTTTCGTCTCTCAAATTGTGTCAAATGAGTTGTCAATTTCACAAAGCTAACCTCAAACAGTGACTGCTTCATATACATTTTTGTAACATTGTGATTAGCTTTGTAAAAATGACAGCTCAAACGCCATTGACAATGATCTATTGCAGTCGTAAAGTAATTCTTATATTTGCCTAGTTGGTTGGCCTGTATAGGCGCCACATTTTTTTATAGTACTTCATTCTCACTGGACTATTTTTTGTGTAACAACTTCACATTGATTCATTTCCATGAAATGTCACTGCAGTGAAGTTTGTTCATGAAAAAAAAATTCAGTGACAGCAGACTTTTGATGAAGAAAAGTACTAAATTGTAATAGATTTTACCCTCAGTTTCTAAACTTCATTCTCGTATAGACTGACGACTCTGCTTACCGATACACTACACACGTATCCATTCAAACATTGAACTGCAACAGCTCACTAAAACACGGTGTGTACAAGTACAATCATTCCGATTGCAGAACATTTTTCAACAGAAAATAAATAAGCAAAAATGTAAAATAAAACATTTATGCAAATGTAACGACTTCTTGCACATCGTCGAGTGTTTAATCAGTGAGATTGAAGCGATTTGATAAAAAGGTTTTCGGTCTGAATATTTTACTATTACATTTGGCACATCCACTACCAATGCTACCTTTTTAAATGGGCACACGAATAAAAATTTGTTTCCAGTGTTTCTGTTCCATAAGCTTTGGGAGAAATGAGTTCTCTTCTCTTTTTTTTTTCTTCATTGATTTGATTTGCCAGGTATTCCATTTCAATTCAATGCAGTTGCAGTTCTAGATTGAAAGGAAAATCGAATTTGACTAAATTGAATCATAATGGCTACGGTGAAATAAACTTTAATGCTATATGTAACTAGGTATCCCGGTCGGTTCATATCATTGAATTTTCTCTTTTTCTTTGAGTATTCGTCGAGAGTCGATAAATCAGCGATAGACAGGGAATGTTCTGATATTTTCTCAACAGTCATTAAACGTCGATATTTCTTACAAGGAAATGTTAACCCTAAAGTATTTGCAAACAGAAGTTATAAAATGTATGCTGTGACGGTGGTGGTGACCTAGATCATTTGAAAAGAAATTCATTTGATGTCTTCAAGTCATATAAAAGGCATAAAAAGACCCGTAAGAAGGGTGTACTGAATAGTTAGTTGTCCATAAAAGTCATGTATTTTGAAACCCTGAACAGCTACTTGGAGCTCTATATGTACCTAAACGTCGGCAGTCTCAATATGGTGGAACAAGTTTGTATATTAGTGGGACTCGTGTATCTTGAAACACACCCAGCCCTACCAATCACTTCCCCTTTGACAGAAACTCTGTAAGTCTCATTTTCAACGAAATATTTAATTTTTATTAAGATCCAATATGACGACAATCGGCCATTTTGTTGGGGAGTTAAAATTTACTTGAGATATAGGCAAACAAGAGCAGAACCGGCTAAAGCCTGTCTTTTCTTTTTCTCAATTTCTTTTTGGAATTACCAAATACTTGAGCTATAGGCAGGAAGAATAGTTTCATCAGTCAATATCCAGCTGCTGAACAGTAAACTGTTTACTGTAAACATCTCTAATTCAAGCTTAAAATAAGCAAGCGGGCAGAATAGTTTCGTCAGTCGGGGCGTAGTTCTCGAGTGGTAAGACATCTCTGCCGAAAATTACGTTTAGTAGTCAATAATAATCTTGGTAGTGAGCTATCAACTATAACCTCATTGAATTGAAATGTTAACTGTCAGCTGTCAGTTATCATATAATTATTATTTGCATGATGTTGATTGGCAGTTTCTCCATGTTGCACATAATGCAGTGTCAAATAACTGTCCAAGGTCTTTTAGAAAATTTGAATTAGGTCTCTTCCGGATCGATAATCGGGGAATTCGACTGCCGAAGAGGGAGTAAGGTAAGGTAAACCTTTTGTTGCTCAGAGACAAATTGACGAAAAAATGTCTGCGGACTTGAGGTAAACCAAGGTAAACCAAGATATATGAGCTGAGGTAATGCCATCTCTCGCTTTCTTTAAAAATACAAAGTTTTCTAGAAATCTGGGACATCTGTTTTCTGATAGCCGCATATTTTTTGAAACACAAGGAAATCATAGTCAAGAAGATGCCATTAGCATCTAAGTAATGTGCTGGACCGCGCGTCTGAATGGAATTACCTCCGTCCACATATTTACCTTGGTTGTTGCCGATGAGAAACAAGGATGTAAACTTTGGGCAATTACAAAAAGTTTACCTTACTCTCTCTTCGGCATTGAATTTCCAGTATAACTCTAGCTGCACATAGCCACCGGAAAGAGACCTAATTCAAACTTTTCGTTTGTTCTGCTATCAGCAGAACAAAAGAAATATTTTAATTACACACGTGACACTGTCACGTCGTGACAGTGATCCAGTGAGACCGTCGTAATTCATCCGGGTCTACAAAAGAAATAAATCGCGAAATAGAACTCGTAACTTTGTCATGGTATCTTTGAATCCATATTCGATAAAGGATTATATTAAACCGGGAGATAAAAAAATCAAAAAGGGAAATATTTTTGGAGATAAAAAATTCACAGTTGGAGATATGAAATTCATAAAAGGAGTTAAAAACAATTAATATAGGAGATATAAAAATCAAATTTCGAGATAGAAAATACAATCTTGGAGATAATAATTTCGTTTTGGAGATAAATATTTAAATTTTGGAAATAATTAAAATAGTAAAAGAGATAAATTAATTGAAAATGAAGTTAAAAAACATAAAAGAGGAGATAAATATATATTAAAATGGAAATATTTAATTTAAAAAGGGAGATACCGAAATTAATAAAATGGAGATAAAATAAATTCAAAGTGGAGATATAAAATTCAAAAAATGGAGATAAAAAAATTAGTAATGGAAGTAAAAATCGAAGATAAAAAATTCGAAATTGCAGATAAATATTTAACGCGTTTACAATTGTGGAGCGGTGTCGGTAACTTAGGTGTTAATTTGTTTTCTCTCGCTTCGTCTAATAATTAGTCTGTGTAACTCATTGCAAATAAAAAGCGTTTTAACACGCCGAGCGATCCGGCCCATTGCCCCGGAGCGCAGCGGAGGGCCGCAATGCGAGCCGGGCGCCGGAACGGTGTCGGTAACTTAGGTGTTAATTTTTTTTCTCTCGCTTCGTCTAATAATTTTTCCGGGGCAGAAATGTGCTGAAATTACTGCGACTGGCAGATGGAGTGTTTATTAGTCACAAACCCTTAAAGGGCCTTTTTACATAAAGCAAAGTCAGCTTTTAGTGACCATTCCCTCGAGCAGATGCAGAGTTAGTTTCTTCGGCAAAGAATTATTCTGTATTGAAAGAGTGGTTGTGTGGAAGGGACCAAAGTGTAAGCTATTGAGCTATTGTGTGTTACTGACCACCCCCTCGATTTTCGTATATCTCTTTTAAGCAAATGTAGAGTTGCTTTCGAACAGGTGTTTCTCAATAACAGGTGTCTGCCCGGTCTAGCTTGCTAGGATGCGACGTGGATGCAGACTAGTTATTGAAGAGTTGTAAGGTTGCAACTTCATTTCAGCTGCGGTCTGTTTTCTAGTTTTCGAACTCAAGGAAGATAAAATAGTTACAAATGTGAGTCGTTGTTCAAAATCCAGATACAAACCCTTGTGAATGGGTTAACACAATTCACCTTAATATCCATCTTAAGATATATAGTTCCACTGTTCTAACTCAAGTAAACAACTTGAAGCGCTGCAGGCTAATTTTTTAAGATGTTTCGATTTACCACTCATGTGTGCTAGATTCGTCTCTAATGATAACGATCTTCAACTTTTTTTTACAAAAACGAAAAAAGAAAAAAAGTAAGATTTTGCGGTGAGGGTCAAACTTTAAAAGTTTAGGCTTTTTATAAAGTCGAACAACTATTACTAAAACCAATACTTTAAGGTATAGATTCTTAGAAATTTTATATTGTATCAATACAGTTAGAGACAATGCAATTTCAGGATGAATTTGCTTCAGCTGTTTTTAAGCTAATCCAAATATAAAAACAAAACTGTTTATAGGTTTCTTTCATCGTACAGTAAAAACCCAATGAAAGTATACTCAATAGGTGGGTAAATCCACGTATTTTGTGACAGTGATTTTTCTCTTTCACTCTCACAACATCACCTCTGTATTGTAGCGATAGCGCTCTACAATATCCATTTTCACATTTGGTAACATGACTTACGGTGTGTTTTTTCGCATCTTCTTTGGTGCATATTCGTACATTGAAAAGAGACAAAATTCTGTTTTGGTAACATGACTTACGCTGGAATTTCCCAGGTATGGTCTAATGTCAAAATTTCTATGGAGTGTAGGAAATAGCAATTTCATATAAACAAACTCACCTTTCAATGATTTTCATTGAGAGGTGAATTTTTTAGATAAAATCGCTATTTCCTCCGGATTGTATGGACATTGGAAAGACTGACTCGAAGGAGTGACGAGAGCAATTTCCTCAATCTATTTTACATCATGAAAACTAAAAAGGTGTTTCATAAAAAGAGGCCCTAGAAACCAAAATGGTCCAGGGCGCTGAATATGCTGGATGCGGCACTGTGCCTGCCACTACAATTTTGCACAATTAGAGCGCTTGCTATGAAAACTGACTCCAGTTTCAAAAATTTGTATGCACATTACATGACGTAATAAAATTCGAAAATTGAGATAATTTTCACTAAATTTTGGAATTAAAAAAATTAATTTTGGAAATAAATAAAATAAAAAAGATGATAAAAAACTAAATTCTGAAAATGAAAAATTTAGTTTTGGAGATAAATGAATATATTTTACAGATAAAAAATTTAATTTTGAAGATAAATATATATTAAAATGAAAATTTTAAATTAAAAATTGGAGATAACGATATTACAAAAATGGAGATAAAAAATAATTAAAATGAAGATATTAAATTCAAAAAAGGAGACGGTATGACTCCAAATTTAATTTTATTATCTCCTGTTTTTAATTATTTATCTGCAATTTCAAATATTTTATCTTCGACTTTTAATTTTATACCTCCATTTCTGTTTTTTATATCTCCTTTTTTGATTTTTATATCTCCTTTTTTGATTTTTATATTTCCTTTTTTGATTTTTATATCTCCCGTTTATTACTATCCATTCGATAAATGATTCTTCCAGCATATAAACTGAATCATTTTCAGACAAATCCACGCTCACAATAGATTTGTGTTCGAATAAAGTCACAATTTTTTTTTTTACTTCCAACTTATATGAATGGAGTTCATATAATAAAACACGATGTTAAAAAAGAATATCCATAAAAGTGTATCATCAAAAAATAATAAATAATAAACCGAGAAAGTCACGCTGTCATGCACAAAAAGAAGAATTCATACATTTTCAGTCTTGCATAATGCCGTGTGTATCATCAACATGATGATGAAATTCCATTTAATATAAAAATCGTATAAAAGTCTCAGATATTTGAGTTTCTACATATTTTTTTCTGTACCAATCCCATTGTACGAATCAATAATCTTGTAAATTCCCATTTATGTGGAGCTTATTACTCGCACATGTCTGGAGCACATAGGAAAATCTCTGATAAGATTTCGACGATCTTAAATCGGATCTTAGCCGATCTCTCATTAGGCAGTGCGGGATGAATAAGTGAATTCTGAAGTAAATTTAAACGAATTATGCGAGTGAGTAAGTGAGTTATGCGGGAAGGTAGATGAATTTGAGAGAAAATAAATAAATGGAAAGAGAGGTAAAGAAAACTCAACTTTCTAATGGTCTATTGGGGGGGAATAAAATAGGGTTATTCACACAGCACGCAAGAAATAGTTATTTGTTACAGAGGGGAGAAAATACGAAATTTCAAAGAAATATTTGTGGCCAACGCGAAGCGAGAACAAATGTATTCCGAGTCTTTATGTGAAAGAATTACAGCACTATATTGGGTAAAAACCATGATGGCCAAGATGGCCAATGAGCGGACGCATAGTCATTAAAAAAATTAAATGGCTCGACTCGAGCTGTGTGAATAGTCAAACCAAACAGGTAGGTTTTCCAGCGCCATACTGCGCTCGTCTTTAAGAATATTTGTAACACCATGTCCGGAGCGTTAGCGGAGGACTTGACGCATTCTAACTTCCAAAAACAGAACGAAGAAAATTTTTTGAGACGCGGCAACTATATATAGGCGAGAATTTAAGTTTCTTTCCTTTGGCCTGTATCACCACAAATCCTATTCTATCTTATTCGCGCTTCAAATACGAGCAAAACGAGCTATCACTCGAGTAGTAGCTTTAAAATTACCGGAGATACATCGTTTTGAAATTGGCACTTTTCATAGAAAATACACCAAATTGACTTTTCCCAAACAATCAAAATCTTTCAACTTACTCTGTATGTTTCTATCTATCTATCTATCGACGGACGATCTCGGAAACTAGTCAGCCAATCTCCATGAAATTTTGCAGGAACCTCAAGGTAAAAATGAAATTGCGATACTCCATTACCCCAGGAAAAACCAGAATTTTGTTTTATTGGTCTCGAAGTGGTTTCTGAGTGTGGTTTTCGAGGGTCTGGAACGCGTCTTCGGCTGTAGCTTAACTGTATTGAAACCTACAGAGGCGTGCGACCCATCAAATGAAAGGTATTCGTAACACGATTCAAAAAAAAAAATAATTAAAAAAATCGGGGCAGATTCGTTGGAGCTAGAGTGATTAGAGTGACCAAATTTTGAGAGTTACTTTCTTCGGCAAAGTCTCAGAGTTTTACGAGTAGAACAGAGGGGCATATGTGAAAAATGTCGAAAGTTGGAAATGGGTGAGGGGTGGTCAATTATGTTTTTAGAGGTATTTCTTGAATGGTGGCAGATAGAGAGTTACTTTCTTCGGCAAAGTCTCAGAGTTTTACGAGTAGAAAAGAAGGGCATTTGTGAAAAATGTCGAAAGTTGGAAATGGGTGGGTCAATTAGGGTTTTAGAGGTATTTCTTGAATGGTGACAGATAGAGAGTTACTTTCGTCAAATTTTCGATTTTCGTCAAATTTTCGAATTTCGTCAAATTTCGTCAAATTTTCAAATTTCGTCAAATTTTCGATTTTCGCCAAATTTTCGATTTTCATCAAATTTTTGATTTTCGTCAAATTTTCGAATTTCGTCAAATTTTCAAATTTTGCCAAATTTCCGAATTTCTGTTATAAACTGTTATGAAAAGCAGTGTAGACTAAACTTCTAAAACGACTGATATCCCAACAAAAATCTCTTCGAGAAAAGTGTGACGCAGTCTTTGAAGTACAATTTCTAAAATGAATGATATCGCCAGAGTTGACGCTTTCAGCTTCGTTACGCAAAAATTAAATTTTACACCCAATTTTAGTTCAAACAAGCTGGCTTAGGTTTTCTCATCATCTGCCAAATAATTTTTACCAAAAAAAATTTGGCTGGAGACAACCAAAATTTTACCAAAAAAATCTGCGTCGCAAAGTGGCAAATGTTCAGGAACAGACCAGCAAGAAAATTTATCTGCCGCATGCGACGCAGATTTTTTTGGTAAAATTTTGGTTGTTTCCAGTCAAATTTTTTTTTGATAAAAATTATTTGGCAGATAATGAGAAAATCTAAGCCAGCTTGTTTGAACTAAAATTGGGTGTAAAATTTAATTTTTGCGTAACGAAGCTGAAAGCGTCAACTCTAGCGATATCATTCATTTTGGAAATTGTACTTCCAAGACTGCGTCACACTTTTCTCGAAGAGATTTTTGTTGGGATTGTCTTGTATGATTACTATTCCACTATACTATCCGAAAGGATATCTCCTTCGAGTCCTTAAAGTGACCTTGGATATCATTAGAATCTTTAGAATACACCAGTCCACAATAACTTAGAAACCGTTTTTCCTCTTTCTTCATACATAGTCCATCATTTTGGACCATAAGTGACGACCTTGTTATATTATCGTATAACCAGATAAGGCTCTCAGAACTCGTATACGATGGTGTAATGTTCATGTGATGTGCCAAGTATTTAACAATATTTAAGTACATATGCGGCAGTGGATTTTTTGTTGGTTGGCAATTTGTGGTAAGAAGAGGGAAGCAAGCTAATTTCATTTACTGCGCCCAATCCGACAATTTTGTTTGCGAAGAAGTAATTACACCAGAAGCTCATCTTTTCCCATTCGAATCGAAATGAAAGAAATTTGCTTCTCTCTATCTGTGTAAGATTGAAACATAAACACATTACATTTGATTATATTTTAATTTCCATCTGTGTCACGCTGATGGCATGTGTTTTATGTGTACAGAAGCATTGAAACGACGAGGAAGAGCATCATTCTATCATTCTAATAAAAAGTATCGTAATCCGTTTCTCTTCGGATTCTTTTCCATATCAGCACGTTCGTATATGTATATAATAGCATGTATGAAGAATGGAACATTATTTAATTAAATTTTTGAAAATCTTAGGATTTATACGAAAGAAAAATCAGAGCCATGACGAATCTCGTGTTAGGTACATTACGGTTTTATGAATAATAATTTCGTACAAATCATCATGTAATGTACGAGCATTGTACGGGGGGAGGGTACAATGTGTACAAAGAAAGTCAACATATGTCTCAACAAAATGTCATGTAATGGAATATTATAAAGGGACGATTTTAATATTATATAAAATATGCTTAGAATCGGTTTACAGGCACATGGTGGTGCCGGGATATATATGGATATACCTACGTAGAACTTTCGGTTACATGTTTCATTACCAAACTCCATTCATTTTTGAAATTAAATGTCTGTAAAGTGAAAAGCTGGAAGATGAGTTCAATTAAATTCTAATTGAAAACTTGGGAGAAAAGGAAATGAAGACTCGACTAGTTCAACGTCTTGTGTTGTCATAAAATTTTCCATATGGGGTTGAAATGTTTTTGTGTCTGGCTGTGTGTGTTGTTATGTGAGTTTCTTATTATCCACATCATATTTGCGTTCGTAACTTTTTGAAACTCAAATCCATTTTATATTTAAATCCTCGTGTTTGGTACGACAACCCCGAGGCCACATTTTGTTTTTTTTTACGAAAATCGACTGAAATTCCAATTCACGCCATAAGTACGCCAAAAAATGGAAATGTAAAGTTAGAAGGGACTAGCTAACGTAGCGTTGAATCAGCGTATTTTCTCGAATTTCTATAAAAGACTTTTTAAGGCCATGTTTAACGTCTTACTTAACCTGGCCTTAAGAAAATTCGAGAAAATGCAGAAAATTCTTTCTCGAAAATATGCCCCCACCGATTTTGGTACCGATTTTTCGGAGTTCGTAGCTATTCGCTTCCACTCAACGAGCCGTCAAGTATACAAAGCAAAAATTAAAAAATAGGCTTGATTTCCACCGTTCAGCTAAACAAAGCCTCTTTTCTATTGTTTAAAAAGTAAACGGATTGCTTTTTTCGTAAGTGGAAATCAAGAGTATTCGCGATCCCAACAAAAATCTCTTCGAGAAAAGTGTGACGCAGTCTTTGAAATACAATTTCTAAAATGAATGATATCGCTAGAGTTGACGCTTTCAGCTTCGTTACGCAAAAATTAAATTTTACACCCAATTAGTTCAAACTAGTCTCTTATATATCTCATTCGCTGCTGATGATCCAAACAAAGTTGTAACCTCAAAAGGAGGCACATCTTAAGCAGCTAAAGCTGCTTAACCATCATCCTAGGTTTTCTTCATGAGTTAGATAAATCGTTTGTGAAAAACTTTAATGCAGACACTCTTGCATTACTGACCCAGTGCAGAAACTACAGTTTGCATAATCTGTTTAAATTAATCCTTCAATACTTATAATCTACTTTTGGGTAGGACCTTTGGCGATTTTACATAAAAATAAAATCCAATCCATCATCACGGCGACCCTAATCATCTCGGTAGGTAAATTATTTGTATTGAAATCAGCAATAATTATCATTAGATCTAGTGTGTCACCCACCCGCGTTTCTTTCTTTGGATAACCGCTCCATAATTTAGAGTCCTAACTATTAACGACGTTTTACATAGTGACTCCGTTGAAGATTGAAAATGAAAGAGAAAATGGACACACGAAGGCCATGATTCTTTCTTCTTTCGTTTAAAAAATTGACTGAAAATTCTTAATCTTCGGAAAATTGGTTCAAGAAGTTTTACACTAATAGCCGATGCGATTCCTTCGCCATGTAACGGGGTAACGTGGCCATTTATTTAAGATCCGTTCGAACGTCGCAAAAGATTATTTAAAATTTAGATCAATCCACGAAACCATCTATTTGTTCCAAATTTTTAAAGGCAAAACTGTTTTCCTATAACAATTCGTAAAAGGATGAATTCAGTTGAACCAAAGCAAATATTTCACTTTAGAAATATTGAAAGTGTAGTAAAATAGATGGTGTCAAACAATTTGCAATCGTCATAGCGATCCCATGTAATCGATGTACAGCAAATTACCGTAAAAATTTGATGTTTTTTACATTAGATTTAAAAATTAGAAATTTTAATTTTGTGTACGTCAACTTAAACGTATTGAATGGCAAAACAGTAAAGCAATCAATCAGTATCCCGTTGCATGTGAACTTATGAACTTTTTCGAATTTTAGCGCTTTGACGATTTGTTGCACCTCTTGATCTAGTACGTTCAGTACTGCCATTTTGACGTATTGAGAAAGCGAAATGAAAAACATTGTTGATGTTTACAAAATGGTTCGTTGTATTAATGGAATTCTGTAAGTAAGAGTTGGAATCAAAACTTAAATATTTTAATATAAAATATTTAGTGTTTGATGACGAAATGTTGTGGAATTGATAGGTCTTATCTTTAAGCAGGTAATTTAATTCATAAACATGCATCGAAAGATGCACTGATTGAAATTTTCGAATTCTTTTAGGAAAATGATCCAGCATCAACTGTTTACATTAGATTAGATCAGATTATTGACGGTCCAAACTTTGGGAAATAGATTTTTGTCTTAGAATCGATGCGTTATGATGATATTGTTGTATAAAAAATCCAAGCGACATAAAGATTTCTACTGTAAAATGAAATTTTGGTGCCGCACATTGAGACTCTTGGAACATCGAGTGACTTAAAATCTCAAATCGGTCTACTGACCTCGGCCATCAAAAATTTGTTCTGGGACCCCCCTCAACTTTCTTGTGTGAACCTTTTCTCCCAAGAAACCAAAACTCTACGACGCCATCTTGTCGCCGTACCAACGTCGAAGTTGTTGCTATGTTTTGGCACATTTTTCGACATTTCTCAAAAACGCTTCCGACGATTTTTTTGATATGCACATCAATCGATAGGTATTTCCAGTGGCTATCGATTGATGTACATATCAAAAAAATCCATCGACAAATTTTGGAGAAAATCGAGAAAAACTGTCAGAAAAAGCAGTCTTTTGCTATTTGCGGCAGCTCACAGGCTTCTGGCAGCTCTCAAATGTGTTCTATTGGAAGCGCCTCAAAAACCCTTTAGACGCAACTATCACGCCAATCCATTGATTTTACGCGAAATGACAGCTATTTTAACTTTCAAAAATTCCGACTTTGAAGCCACCTAGCGGCCAAGCGACGCATAAAAAAAAAATTTGACCCACATTTCCTGAATCAGCATTAAAAGCACTACCGAAACCAATGATAAAATCATTAGGTCCGAGGTACGGCCTCAGTCCTAACCTAGGTCCGAACTCGACTTTTTCCCATCTCTCCAACCTAAAAAACACTCCTACCTACTTTTTAGATTTTTAAAATCGACGATGCCCTTCGGACATCGTTTTTTAGATTATTGTAAAGTCATGTATTAAGAGCGCAGCGCGTCGCGCTGCGCGCTCAACAAGCTGGCTTAGGTTTTCTCATCATCTGCCAAATAATTTTTACCAAAAAAAAAATTTGACTGGAAACAACCAAAATTTTACCAAAAAAATCTGCGTCGCAAAGTGGCAGATGTTCAGGAACAGACCAGCAAGAAAATTTATCTGCCACATGCGACGCAGATTTTTTTGGTAATTTGCAACACATGTGTACGTCAAATTTATTATCCTTTGTTTGCAGACTTCAGTTTTTTCATTTCATGATTTTGTATGCGAATGAAAACTAAAAGTGAGAAATTTTTCTTAGGAAAAGCTGTTTATTCATTTTTTTGAGCAAACTGTTTGAAAATGTGTTAAGAATCGATTGCGTGGATTTACTTAATCAGTGCCTTTTTCTCACAAGCATCGAGGCTGAGTTCTTTCGCCGGCTACATTTATGACAAAATTCGTGGAATAACGTGTGCTCCTTAAGTGCTAACTTTCGAACAGAAGAGAAAGATTGATATTTACGAATGTCAAAAAATAGGTTTATAGTGTAACAAAATCATTTACCAAGTCATTTATTAAAAAAATTTCTTGAGCCTTCATTATTCAAATACGTTATTATTCAAAGCTTGAATTTCTGAATTTAGTAGGGGGGCATTTCGTCAAAAAAAGTGATTTGCCTTCCTATGGTTTTATAAAAAATGTTTTGATGGCATTATTTTGAGTATTATTAGTAGTCAAAAAAACGCTAATTAGAAAAATTCAAGGTCAACAAGGTTTTTTTTAACAAACAAAATTTCACCCGCCAATATAAAATCAGCGGTACAATATAAACACTTCATTTCTTCCATTATTTTCAACGGAGATTGTGTATAAAATATAAAATTAATTAAACAACACGACATTTACGTGGAATCATCATCGAAAATTAAACTTTCGCGTACTTTGTTAACGTAGGTACTAGATTCGAAAAAACGATTCTTCTTCTTCTTCTACATATACGTCGGTTCTTTATTCGTATGTACAAATGCACGCATGAATGAAGAACCGACGTATAGAAGAAGAAGAAGAATCGTCATTAAGTGCATCTTGTACTTACGTTAACAAAGCTCGCGAACGTTCATATTTCGGATTCCACGTAAGTGTCGCGTTATTTAATTAATTTTATATTTTATATACAATCTCTGTTGAAAATCATGGAATGTCGCCGAAGAAACGGATTGTTTATATTGTACCGCCGATTTTATATTGGCCGTCGAAATTTTGTTTGTTAAAAAAACCTTGTTGATCCGCGACCTAAAAAATTTCTAATTAGTGTTTTTTTGACTACTAATAATAATACTCAAAATAATCCCATCAAAACATTTTCGCTAATAATTTAGGATGGCTAGACACCAAATGCCCCTCTACTAATTACAAATAGTTCCTAAATTGTCTCGAAAGTTCGTGCAGTGTTTAGTCTCATTTAACATTATGGAAGTTTTCACGACCACTACATTCAAACTGGCATTCATTCAGCTGAATGGTACTTTGAATCTGTCACAAATCATGTACTGCTCTGCTGTACAAACTCGGGACAAGTACATTTGTTAACGTACCAGTATATTTGTTAACGTAACAGAACAGTAGTACATCTTAGCTGTACATAGTACTGTCATTACGTTCAAAATTCAGCAATTACGTACAATATACAGATATGCTGAAAACTAATGTTCAGCTGTGTAGTAAAAAGAACTGCACGGGTACCATACCCAAATATTTTTTTATAGGTGTAGATCAATTTTGTGAAATGTATGAAATGTTAGCAAAAAACGGAAAATTCTGAAATGTATGTAACGCTTGATAGCACGATAACTTGAGTAATTCTGAATCGATTTTCACAAATTTCGTTTCAATCGACGAGGAATAAAGTTGCTCAGATCAAATTCGCAGATGGGCAATATAAACCTACTGATCTGGGAGTTATTCCCAAAAGAGTTTTTTTTCTGGTTTTTTGATAGCACGATAACTTGAGTAAATCTGAACCGATTTCGGAAATTTTGGTTTGAATCAATGAGTAATAAAATTCCTCAAGTCAAGTTCGTAAATGGGCAATATCAACCTACTGATCTGGGAGTAATTCCCAGAAGTTTATTTTTCTAATTTTTTGATAGCACGATAACTTGAAAAATCCGGAACCAATTTTAGTAATTTTAATTTTAATCGACGAAGAATGACATTTCTGAGGTCAAGTTCGTAGATGGTCAATGTTGGACTCATGATCTGGAAGTAATTCCTAAAAGCAATTTTGTCTGATTTTTGGATTGCACGAAAACTCGAGAAATCCTGAACCTCATATGGGAATTTTTGGTTTATTCGATGAGTAATAACATTTTTGGGTTCAATTTCGTAGGTGGACAATATGGGATCAATGATCTCTGAGTTATTCCCAAAAGCATTTTTGCCTATTTTCTCGATGGGATGATAGCTTGGGTATGTCTAATCTGATGTTCGAATTTTTTTCCTACTTTGAAGAATCCAATTTATTAGGTCTGCTTAACAGATGAACAAAATCGATCAGATGGATCTAGGAGTTATTACCGAATTATCGGCCTACAAATTTCACTTCTCTTAAAAGACGTATTTACGCCTTTGCCGCGTATACATTCATTATGTTCACTATGATCGATTTTGTGAAATGTATAAAATGTTAGCAAAAAATGGAAAATACTGAAATGTCTGTAGCGCTTGATGGCATGATAACATAAGTAATAGATCATTGTCAATGTCGTTTGAGCTGTCAAATAAGTTGTCAAATTCACAAAGATAACCGCAAATCGAACAAAAAAAGTATTGGATGGTGAGACGCCACACAAATTTTCATACATTTTAAGCGGCGGCTTTGTGAACGAAACATCTTTTGAGGTTAGCTTTGTGAAATTGACAGCTCATTTGACTCATTTTGAGAGATGATACCGCTATTTGACACTGATCTATTCTGAAGCGATTCTGGGAGGAATTACAGAAAGAATTTTCTGACTGTTTTTTGTTGGCACGAAAACTTGAGCAATCTTGAACCGATTTTCGAAACGTTAGTTTTTAGAATTTCTTTCTCATTTTCTTATTAGGACAACAACTGGGGTAGTTCTGACCCGACTTTAGAAATTTCTGCTGCCTTCATTCCAGTGTATGAAGGCTGGTTCACAGAAAATCAAATTCGATCTAATGTTCTGGGAGTTATTCCCAGAAGTGTTTTGTCATTTGATGGTCGATGAGTACATACTTCTTGGTGACGGTGACTGGGTGAATAAGATCCCTTGACTGAATAACGATAATAAATGAGTTGTCAATTCGAGATTATGAATTTTAAGCCACATTCATACTCGAAGACCATAACAAATATCTAAAAATGAAAAATATTCTCCATATTTTTACTAATTTAAATCTTTCAAATAGGATCTGTGGTCCCAGAAAATGAATTTTGATATACTCGATCATATTTCACTGAAATGTTAAGTTTATGTCCCCAATGAGAAGTTGAAATGTTTAAGTGCCCATATTTCATCGTATATGCATCCAAACCCCATAAGACCCTATTTGGCCCAAAAGCACATAAAATTACCTTTCAAATGATACCCCACACCACCATGTACGGCTCGTGTAACTAGAGAAATTTCAGTAAGAAAAGTGCAAGTTTTCTGTTGAAAACTTCAACTGCACATATTTCAGTGCGGATTAATTTTAAAACCAATTAGTCTCTATTCGGCTCAATAGTACATGTGATTACCTTTCTAATGACACCCCACACGACCCTGTACGGCTCGTGTACCTGGAGAAATGTTGGTAAGAAAAGTGCAAATTTTCGGCTTTCGATCACCTTTCACCAGCCATAAAAGCTTCGAAGAATTTTTTTGAGAGTGGTTTTCGCGGGGTAGGGTAGTCTCGCACACCACACAAATTATTGGTGTGCGAGATTCAACTCTAAGTGGTGAATCTCGCACAATCATGACTTTTCGTTACATGTCGTAAAAGGAAGCATACTATGATCGCGTGTGCGAGATTCCCCGACACCGTTTTCGCTTCTATGGTCGAAGTCCTTTCTAGGTACCTATAAAAAGTTCTACTAGAAAACACGCCCGATTTCGGTAGGCTGTTTTTCAAAAGAATCCCTCTCCTAGCATATGCATTCAATTTCATTGTTTAGTTTTAGAGTTGTCTTTAACTCAATGCAGCGTTTTTAGTATTATATATTTTATAAATATAGAGAAGCAGTCAAGGGACCTGACCCACCCAAGTGGTGGGGCCTAGTACTATGGAGTCAATTCAATCAATTATCTTTTAATTTTCATATTATTTTCCAGAAATCACTTTTAAAATTAGACTTTCTACCATGCGAACTTTGTCGAATCGAAGAAAGAATCGAACAAATCATTTTTGTTTTAGTCTTTTCTCGGAAAGCGTAGATTCGAAAGCATTTCAAATTCGTCTGCATTTAAATATAGTTCAATTAGGATAGAATGGAATGTAATACAATAAAGCCATTTCGATCAGTCATTCATTCGTTCGCTCATTCATTCATTCATTCACTTCCAGATTCAATTATAAATTACGTTTTGGCAAAAAGGTATAAACGACTACGCTATATTATATACTTAAGCCATTACAATTCGAGTAATAAAAGATTAAACAGTTAAATGATATCATATTGTCTGGGTAAAAAAGTTAAAGACATTTTCTACTCTCCAATTGTTTTGAATCAAAGGCACACGACAAAGGAATCATGGTACAGAACGTACCTACCAAACCATAACAAACACATGGTCGGTCAACCGAAACGTTCTTTTTTTTCGTGTTTCTTATGTTGTACAAAACAACAGCAACAACACAACCGAAAAAATTGACGTAATAATTCCAGCTCTATAAATGCGGTATATACTGCGAGAGAGCTAAATGTTTCATCACGTATTTAATAGTGTACAGTCATCGGTACGCGAACTGAGTGAGGGATATGCTGGCTTCAGAGTATCATATGTATCCATCACCATAAACAGTTTTGACTGACAATATCTGACTCGGTGTCTGACTTGGTCGACCTATTTCTTTATTTTGTTCATTTGTCACTGGTTTTTTTGTCCCCGGTTGAGAATATGCGAGATTTTCCAGTATATGGAATCACATCACTGTCGTGTGTGTTTGTATACAATTTGTTGGTGTTTCTATCTGGTGTAATTTACTCTTTTTGTAACAAACGGGAAAAAAATCCGATTGTCTGGTCTCGTCTAGCAGATGAATCAATTAAATGATTCAAAGTGGATCGCTCTGTGCCATACGTTTATTTGTGGTAGCATTGCACCAAAGTAATAGATATTATATTGTGTGTGTGTGTATACGACGCTTGGAACAAATGCGAAAGTTTTTGGGAGATATATATTGAGGGATGTATTGAGGTTAATATGGAATCGTATTGTTAATTGCCAATGTGGTTAATGACCGATGATATCGAAATAGTTCGATAGCGATTTGAGTGTCTGAAGCACATAAATAACTTCTGGTAGGCTGAAATAAATTAGACTTCGAACACGGTTCAACTAACTTTAAATGTGGAGTCCATTTTCTGTGTATAACCATGTAGATGTCTGAAACGTTTATGTATACGATGTGTGGTAAATGCGATTGAATCCCCCTTTGAAAGTAAATGTTTTGCTTAGAAGCGAATGAATTTTATTTCATTGAAAAGTTTTGTGTCCTTGCGTAAAAAGAATCTGCTGTCTCGTGTCTTGTTGGCTGTGAGTATAGATCATCTTCAAGATACGGTACTTTTAGACGTAACCTCACTTAAGTTTCGTTAAATGTTTCGTTCATTCGTTCATTTGTTTGAGATTTTTTTAAATGGGGATGGCATTTCAAACGACGTTGAAGATGATCTATAAAAACAAACGACGAATTTGTGAAAATTCTCTATTTAATAGGTTTGTTTCCATGAACTGTAAGCCCGAACTTTGACAACACGAACGGCAACTATTTTATCCACAGAGACTAACAAAACCTGAACGTCAACAAATTTCCTTAAAATTTTAGTTGGCCTGAAAGTTGAGACTGAGTTGCCTGCTGTGGATGAAATTTGACATTTCGAAATGACCGTAGAACAAAGCTTTTTCAATTCACGGTGATGAAACGCAAGGACGAAGCATGCATCTGCACTTAAAGGCCTTTGTTCTTTCATTAATCATTCAATAAATTCAATTTTCAAAGACTTTTTCTGCGAATCGCATTCTCGGGGTATCGTGACTTTACATAGCGAAATTCGAGGAAATTCTCTGTTCAATCCGTCGGGAAAATGATTTTTTTTTTATAATTTATTTTGGTTCTACAACCAAAATAAAAAATATTCGCATCATTAGAAACAATTTAAAACGAACGAATTTTTTTATAAATTCATTTCTAAATTATTTCTCACTCTCGAACCAAACGAAACGACATTTTTGTTAATGCTGTCTAGGAAACTGTCAGCAGACTGTCAGCAGGCAGTAAGTTGCTAACACCAATACACGTATACAAATACAAATTGAAATGTCATGAATATAAAGCGATACCATAGCCGTACTAAAAAAAAGTCGATACATTTTGTTGACACAGTGTTTCGGCGTTTTTTAAAACAGAAAATGTTGTGAGTTTTGATTTCACTTTTAGCCACCTAAAAATGCGTTTTTTCCATATATCGTTGAACAACTTTTGTCTTAAAATAAGTCAACGAATCGAATGAATCAAAAAAATTAATAAAAATTTTTGATTTTCCTGACGGATTCACCTGGAGCATCAGAAGTATCAGGTCTAATACTTCCATCGATCAAAGTATGATTAATTTGTTGATTTCAAATCTTGTACTTCAATTTTTTGAACGTGCGTTTTACTATATGTAAGACCATATTACACTGAGCTTGTCATTGTTTTTGTCGTCGTTATCGACAACAGAAGAATATGTACCAGGTTAAATAGACAAAAACTAGTACAAAATTCAGCTAATAGAGGACACAAAATACCCTTTACAATTACATTCATTTCAAACTCCATCAATTAGATTTGAAATGTCTAACGCAAGGCGGATTTTACGTAACATCTGGCTTAATCAACAAACTATGAGAGCTATGGCTTAATACGAATTTCAATAAAGAAATTCATGTTAAAACAAATGAAGTAAAAGATTTTCCAACAATCTGCTGAAAAGACTTCGATTCACAGTAGATTTCGTATCTTTTGGCACAGACATTCTTCAAATCTATGTCGATAACATCAGAACACGAATGACGAATTATGTCGCACAAAAATGGAACGTCGATGTGAATTTCTTCAAGCGCAAGACTGCAAAACCGAGTATTTGAAGGATTTATCGAATATGGCTCATTAACCCATATCCAATATGTCCAACGGTCCAATATCCGTGAAATCAAACGAGGATTACTACATCGACGACGATGGTTTTGATGAAGTTGCTTTGGAAATTTGAAATGGCTGTAAAATAACGTGTCAGTATTATCCGGTGGATATAAAACGAACTCGTTTTCGTTGCATAAGATAGCTGCTCAGTGAAAATGCGGAAATCAGTCCGTTACAATTTCAATTTTTTACTGAAACCTAAAACCTAGTGCTAATTCTAGTCGGTTTTCTATATTTTTTTGGTTGCAGCAACGCACTTCAAGCATGAGCGTTACACTAAATAGGGTACTGAGTCTTGGCAGTGTGTCATGTGACCATTTCATACAAAATAGTATTCTATTTCGCAACTGTCGACTATGATCACTTGCGTGAATATTTTGTGTGTATTTACTAGTTCTACTTGTCTTGTAAACACAAAACATTTCACTTCGTTAGTTTCGCTTTTCGTGTCGTCGTTGTCGGTAACACATCGACCGAGCCGTATCACCCAAAGTATATAATCAGTGTTTATATACGTTGGTATCACCGACCGATTCATTCAACTCTACAAATACTGAAAACACGAACACATTAACGAGTATGATACCTCACACATGCCATAAATACCTGAAATAAATATCTACCCAAAATACCTTAGATAAGCGAGTCCCCTTTGTCCTTGTGAAGTTACGATTTATACACCGCTCGCATGTATATACATTCTCCAATTCGGCTGGTTCACATTGAATGCATTTTTCTCTATTTCTATCTCTTTTCGTATATCAACACTGGAGAATACTCGACATATCATAGGCGCGCGTTAGCATAGTGCCCGTGACGCAGGTCCTATTACTAGAAAAGGTGTCAAATTTTTTTTTACATCATGCCCGCACGTTAGTTAGCGGGCGTGACGCAAGTCCACTACCAAAAATGTTTTAACAAAAATTTTTTGAGGACGGCGGAGCATATTTACAGCAACTTTTTTACTTCTCCCCCTTAACTCCAACGACCCCCAAACTGGAATCTGGGCATCAATACGAGTTCAACGAGCTATCACACGTTACTACAGCTTCAACATTGGCCGAGATATTGAACTTCGAAATATTGATGTTTGTATGAAAATAAGCAAAATTTCGAATTTTCAGATAACTGAAATCGCCTACGTTAGTTAGTTAGTTCCAGGATCCAGGAACTCCTAAACGTTTCTATAGATTTTCCTGAAATTTTGGTTATAGGCTAATAATGGCCCAAAAATAAGAATGGAATTTTCAAAAGTTGGAAAAAACCCATATCTTGGGAGCTGGAGCTCCCCAAAGTCCCATACAAGTGGCAGATGTTGAGGAAACAACGGTTACGAAAATGGTAAAAATAATAATAATAATAATAATAATAAATAATAATAAAATGGTAACCTCCTGAAAGATGAAATTTAAACGGGAGACAGCCGAATCATCTGCCACTATGTGACGCAATTTTTTTTTGTAAAATTTTCTTTCTAAAATTTTTTGGGTTCATATTGTGTTGATAAAACTTTTGCGTGCAGGCGCAGAATGCGTCACCCTCAGCGATATCAGTTATTTTGTAAGTAAGACAAAGGACTTGCGTCACATTCACCCTTTGAGGGTTTTTTGACAGATACATACATACATACAGCAAATATTGAAGTTCTACAATTCAAATCCAAATGACTCCGAATAAGCTTTAAAAACTAGGCGTCTGTACGAGTTCAACGAGCTATCACACGTTCTTGTAGCTTAAAATTTGGCCAAGCAATAAATCTTCCAAGAAGCCTTATTTCCATACATTTTGGTCTCTTACAGTACTTTAAACGAAATGAAAAAATCCTACGTTACTTTGTGGTTCTCGGTGTGTTTGGGACTAAACCTACCTTGCCTAAAGTCTTCTTTAGAATTTCTTGAAATTTTGGGAGTACATTCTAGTCATCATTCTAAGATATTCCAGAAAAAAAAATGGGGGGAACGGGCCTCTTTTGGGAGCTAGGGCTCCTCGAAGTTCCCATATAAGCCCAAAATAAGAACACCTTTAAGTGTGTGTGTGTGTGTGTGTGTATAGTAAAACAAATTTGTTCGCTTACCAGAAGCTCTGCTCACCTCAAACTATTTTCCTAAATTTAAATTTTTTTTATGAAAAGCATTTTAAAGGATTCATTCATGAGTAATTTTGTAATTAATAAGGTGAGCAACGGTTATTGCTTAAGTCGCTAGATAGATTACTTCATATTGCTCAACAAATTATTACAGATTCAGATAGAGTACCTTCTGAAACGTCGAGAAAACACATTTTTGGAGAAAGTGTGTTTGCGAAATTTCGCGATTTTCGTTTTTTCGCGATCACAATTTTTTATTGCAGATTCGGATAGAGAACGTTCTTAAACGTTGAGAAAACACTTTTTGGGAACAAGTGTGTTCGTGAAATTTCGCGGTTTTCGCGTTTTCGGATGGAACATTTAGAGGATATAAATTACGACCAAATGACATAACAGAAAATCAAACCAAACTTCCAAAACAACTGATATCAGTCAAAAACACTCAAAGAGTAAAAGTACCGGAAGTTCCTGGGCATACTTCCAAAACAACTGATATCGCTGTAGGTGACGCATTCTGCGCTTGTACGCAAAAATTGTCAAAGCAAAAATTAGGCCAACAAAATTCTAGAAGAAAAATATTACCAAAAAAATTTTGCGTCACAAAGTGGCAGATGATTCAGCTATTTTTCAGTTGTACATTCTTTCATCAGGACGTATTTTCCCTATGTTAACAATTTTCTTAACAGTACTTTCTTCAACATCTGCCACTTGTGACGCAAACCTTTTTTTGTAAAATTTTTGCTTTGACAATTTTTGTCTACAAGCTCAGAATGCGTCACCTCCAGCGATATCAGTTGTTTTGGAAGTATGCCCAGGAACTTGCGTCACTTTTACTCTTTGAGTGCTTTTGACTGATAATTGTAACATGTAATACAAACAATGCATTTTACAGACCATGTGGTTGCGCCGAAGTATAAACCATGACCATATCCAACGAGGTCTGCGCTGAATAGCTGAATATAACCATCACATAATATTACTCCTACGAAAAATATCATTTTCTGCTCTCTTTATGCACTCTAATTCCGAATGCTATATTTCTCCGCCCGTCTGAAATGTTGTTATTTTTTGCATGACATTTTTCAATCGGTTCAGTTTGAAATTCGACGTTAGTCATAGCACATCGTTTGTTGAATTAACTGCCACTCCTTTCGCGTATATTGTATATCCTTTCCATCGCGGTAGTCTTTAAATTAATCCACGTAGTTTTTGTTGGAACATCGTTGAAATTCCATTTGATGGTAAAAAGGAGAATCGAATATTTTACGATGGGAAATGCAGAAATTTCGTTTGATCTAAAGTGACAATAATGATTCTGCAGTGAAGTGGTGTTGTGCAAAAAAATAAATAAATAAATATTTGGAGTGATTTCAAAATACATAAAACTGAACACAAACTGTAAACGGCTAAACGAGAAATCGGCACGGGAAATGAGTGAATTTTCTCATATAATTCAAAATTGAAAAAGGAAACGTTTGCCGTTCATAATATTTATCGTTATATTTGCCGTACGTACGTAGAAACTTAATAATAAGAAATTGATGTGAAAGGGCGAACGAAGTGTTGATGTGTGCTTTTGAGAAATATTTATTCGGATGAAAGATGGATTAAATTACGGGAATATTGGTTTAATATGTAAGTGTATTTCGTGCACGGCTAAAATATATATTAAAAAAAGTGTGTCATAAATTTGAGAGGGATTATTATCCCGGATATTAGATGAAGGCAATGTGTGCATGAGTGGAAAGAATTACCATCGTTTGTTAAAGTACATAGGACAAATACAGTGAGTGAATTTTGAATTACATTTCGGTGTGATTTTAGGCCGGATTGATTGATTCAATAGAAATTCAATAAAAATTTTAAATCGTGATTGAGGACGTCAGATCCGTCAGATTTATAATACCGACTAACCGGTCAATGTTGACTACTCGGTAAACACCTAAAATCTGTCCAGCTGTTGTCCTCATCACCTTTTTAGTGCTATTCGAATTTCTCAACCGTTTATTACCGTAACTGTCTACTCGATTTAAAGGCTCATTTGACTTTAACTCATAGCGACAGAAGCCCAATGTTAGTTTAGAATACCCTTTACACCCTTTACACCCAACATGCGTGGCCGAAAAGATTACAATGGAAAACGCAGCATAATTGCTCGTGTTTTTTCGTCCTGCAGCATGCACACCTTTACAATGAGAATTCGGATTTTTAGCTAGAAATTTTCCTCGTAATTTGCTTTGGATGCTTGGAAATCCATATTCAAACTTCAACCACAGTTTATCAGTAAGAGTGATATCGCCAAATCTTCAGGTGATTGGGAAACAAGCGGTCTCCGATTTTAATGAGTGATAGCTCGTTGGATTCGTCTTTCAATTCTAGGAAACACGTATCTTTCACTTTTTCGAAAAAAAAATTTACTTTCTGTGAAAAGCGCTCAAAAGTGAAGACATGCCAGAGGGTACCGAAAACAGTTTTTCGGCAATAACTCAAGAAAAAATTATTTTAAATGGTTGTAATGTTGTACGATTGTCGGCCTTGAAAAGACCTACAGGTAGAGTATACGCACCACTTGGTGCTAGTTGACCCAGAGTAGACAATAGTAGACAATAAAAAATGATTGCCGTAGTACCGTTCCAGATGCTCTTCTGGCAGTTGGGCCCTCAGAAAGAAGGAAAAAATCTACATTTTGGCACCAACTTTTTTTTTTCAAGACTTCTGTAGGCTTGCAGCCCAAAAGTACTGCAGAGAAGGCAGAGAAGACGGACTCTCCGAACATTCACTATATTTCTAGTCATAACTCTAGTGGATCAACTAGCACCAAGCGGTGCGTATACTCCACCTGTCTTTTCCAAGGTCCAAGGTCCAAGGTCCAAGGTCGACAATCGTACAACATTACAACAATTTAAAATAATTTTTTCTTGAGTTATTGCCAAAAAACTGTTTTCGGTACCCTCTGGCATGTCTTCACTTTTGAGCGCTTTTCAAAGAAAACAATTTTTTTTAAGAAAAAGTGAAAGACACGTGTTTCCTAGAATTGAAAGACGAATCCAATCACTCATTAAAATCGGAGACCGCTTGTTTCCAAAGTTAAAAAAAATCACCTGAAGATTTGGCGATATCACTCTTAACTAGCATTGTTTGAAACCGGAATACCTTCAAGTCTCCACACAAATCTCCATTTACTAGTTATATCAGAGGACGGATTACATTTCAGTCTCTTCAGATGTCTCCATTCCGAGTTGTTCATCGCAACACAATTTTATTCCTTTCGTACATTTTCAAAGTATTAGGAAAACCGTTTGCATTTAATTAGGAGGTGAGGAATGGCGACAAACGATTTTTATGGTGTTCCAAACACATCCTCATTGAATAACATTCTGTCTTTCTCCACAAAATCATAAATTTCATCTACCTACGGCTCGGATCAACAATCGTAACCTGTCTGCCATTTGACCCATAGATTTAATACAAAATGAACCTTTGTCGACGCTGTGACATGCACTCTATTCGTATTAAGATTACGGTACTTTCTTCGAAATTTGTTGTAGTCCGAGCCGGAGGCAGTGTATAACAATTACTAAATTACGAAAAAATAATGACAGTCTGTGTTACTATGGCTAAGCATTACCGTTCCACCGTAATACTGTTGATAGCCTCGGGGAATCTATATTACATCTATTACGCGAGTGTTTTCCGCTGACAAAAAAAAACGTTTTTAATTCAAAAAGGAATTTGTTTTTTTCTCGATTTTATCGGGTAGTGACCTCATTTAGCCTTACAACATAGTAGCAGCACACATGTACACCTTCATTAATTACTCTAAAATAAACGCCGACCTCTGTATTGCACTGAATAACGTGTAACTTGATGAATAGGTCATGAACCCTTTGTAAGCATTCGTACATATTATCGTACGGATAATTGGTCAATCAGTTACGAACTGTTTGAACTCTATAAATTTAGTGTTGTCCTGTCCCGTGTAACAACATAATTTAAAGGTTAACGGAATTTCGGTTGCACCTGGACATTTTCCAGAGATATTTTCGTTCGATTAGAGGCCGAATGGGAATCAGATAGAAAATAATGTGCAAGCAGAGGGTTTTGTATGTGCGTTTCATGAAAGGATTTCAAAGGATTAGGGTCGTCACATAGTCAATTTCAAAATGAGAGTAGATCTTAGTAGTAGCAGTAAATTCACTTTAATTTGAAACGAAAATCGAGTCATTTAATTAACAGAAATAAGTTCGATTTTCTCCTTTCAACTTTAATAAGCTCTACATCACCGTATTAATATCGTAAGCGAACAATGTAATACGCTCCGTTTCATATACTCAAAACATTTGATCGGTAGTTTAGTGGCTATAGTATTTATACTCATAGTCCTTCCTTGATATACTTCTCTCACTTTTGTACAACTTCGAAAATGATAAATGCGGTGTTATCCAGACTATTATTGGAAAACTTTTTTTTTTATTATCCTTCCATTATCTCAGTATACGGTGGAAATGATAGAAATATAAAAAAGTTTTGGAATTGAACATTGGCACCATATTACATATATATCAGGCCCCAGATCACATTTTTCTGTGTGTGATCTGTGTACGTATGTGCAGGATGTTCGATTTAAGATTTACAGAATTTTATTACCCGAATGAAATGCACATTCAGATCGAAATATTTATCGTGCCATTAATGCATAGCGTACACCCTTAGAATATTGGGGAAGAGATTTTTTTTTCTTTTCAAAATCTGAGTTATTGTTGGTTGGTTTTTGTTACTTTGTACGTTTTTATGAATGTTGTGATATACGAGGTGCTTGTCTTTATATAGCTACGTTTACAGCTTCGTTGCGCTGTAATAAAGAAGAATTATTTGTCGTTGGATCTTTTTTTACTTCTAATTTTCTTTCGAATTTTTATGTTTCAATTGTTTTTTTTACGCGCGCCGGTACATTGTATGGTCGAAGACGCATTGTAAAAGTTGAAATATGCAGCAACCTAGACAGTCGTCTATTAAAAACTCTTGAAAACTTATTACGAATTAAAAAAAATCGCGATTTTTCACGAATTTTACTGAGTTTTCAAGACTTTTCCTGAATTTTGACAAATTCTGCAGAATTTTTAAGAAATTTTCCTGAGTTTTCACGAGTTCAAATTTCCACAGTTTTCTCGAATTTCCACAATTTTTACGAATTTTCGACTATAGTCACGAAAATTTTAAACTCGCTCTCAAATTTCAAAAAGAATACATCCACTAGTCGGTGTCGTAAGTGCAGCGAATTATTTACATTTTAATAAAAGTTTCCAGCATTTACACTCGTATGTGAGACGTCTGAAATCTTCCAAATATTCATATATTTAGACTTGTACACTTGTATGTGTTGGGTGTTTTAACGAAAGAAATGCAAAACCTATTCTGATACCTCAACCTTCAAATATTTTCAATGTTAATGCTAGGAGCAGTTTTGTTATTTGGGTTGTCGCAAGTATCAATAATCTTTCTCACTCTCGAATCATCTATGTCGGACGCATGGTTTCAATTTTTTATTTTTAGACACAACGTACAACGTACACAAACCAAAGAATTCTAAATTTTTCCCAACTGATCCTGAGTATCTCTGAAAACAATATCTTTGAGAACAACTTGAGCCGAGTTGGGTTTTTCGATTTGTTGTGTTTATTGAAAAGGAACATCGTCGATTGATCATTTAACTGAACGTCTTATAAAAATTAAGACGAATCTACACATAGCTAAATTGTTGCCTACATTTCGGGGCAAAATTATTATTATTTTGATGACAATTTTGGACTCGAAGTCTTTTTCGAAAAAGTACGAGACCATCGTTTGGTGTACAAATGTGTTAGTGTTCAGCAAAAATTTAAATGTTTGTGGTGATGTTACCTAACTCCGAGAAAACTCAAAATATGTGTCAATTTTCATGAATTATTGAGTTTTCTCGGGCTGAGGTTATATCACTACAAACATTTAAATTTTTACTGAAAACTAACACATTTAACACCAAACGATGGTCGTACTTTTTCGAAAAAGACTGCGAGTCCAAAACTATCATCGAAATAGTAATAATTTTGCCCCGAAAAGTAGGCAACAATTTAGCCATGTGTAGACTCGTCGTAACTGTTTAACATTTTGGAACCCCCCTAAAGCCAAAAAACCTAAAAATCTGCATTACTCATATGGACCTTTCAGCCACTTTATTGTTTAATTCAGAATGGTTTCTTAGGATTTATTCAATCAAATAATAAAAAAAATCGCTTCGCAACTTTGTAGCCTACATTTGGGAGGAAAAATATTCGTTTTTTGATGATTTCTCTAAATCAAAATCATATTTTGAAAAAGTAAAACCATTGAAGCACGCAAAAATGTGTAATCTTCACTTATCCAAGTGGCTTAGTTAATACGCACAAACCAATTTTTCTTTTAAAAGTAACACAATTTTGCGTTTCCGTTTGCGAATATTTTTCCTCCCAAATGTAGGCTAGAAATTTGCAAAATTTTCATTTCAATTAAGAGTTATACGAATCTAACCCTCTGACAAACATTTGTCTGCACTAATTCACCAAAACACAATGTAGGTTCTGTGAATATTCAGAAAGCGTTTGGCACGGGACGATTCCAACACTATTCCAAAATAGATTGGCATTGAATGAGAAATGTACAACTGTTTGTTACCAACATCGGAAATTGCACAAATTTAAAAACTTAATGACCAATTTTCTAAACATTTTGTAAAAATTACAAGTCTAATCTCAAACAATCATTGCCTCAGTTAGTTTCATTCTTATCTTACTTTATAATAGTATTCTGGTCACCTTTATTAAATGACATTCACATCACCATACAATCATCAAATCTGTTAGTTCTTCAGTTAAAAGTATCGCCCAGTCTTTCATACAAAATCTAGTACTTCATTAGTTTCAACATTCATTTTTCTATTTATAAGAGGCAACTCGATAACAGATGACTGGTCGTTTTTGAAAAAGGTGGGTCGTCCGTCGAACCTAGCCTCAACCATAGGCTCTCTCATCTGTTCGCTAATTTGTTCTTAGATTCCTCAATTGTTAGATACGAAATCGTCCCCAAATGTTTTATTGTAATCTGATTTCTTGGATACCGGCTGGATGAATTGTTAGATTAAACTTATTGATGTCGAGTTCATAGTTCTCATGACACAACATTCGCTTAAATTTAACATTTTCTATTGCTCGAAAAGCGATAAAAAGAATTGAGGAAAAAAACGTCGCAAAACAAATGGTGAAGGGTGAGAAAATCCAAGTTCAACGATTTATTTGACAAAGTCAAGAGTCGAGAATTTATCTGCCGTAGATCAAATTTTATTTGCCTACAGCGCTGGTGCACAACACAACAACAAAATAAAAACTCCTCGTAAAGACTGTACAAGGCACAGAATATATACACAGAGCAGCCGACGTAAAGGTTAACAAAAACCAATTCAGGATGGTAAAAATTCATCTAATGTCGATCCCATTGTAATGTTAATAGAAAAATAGGAATATAATTCAACGTTTGTGTCGGTGTTTGTGCAATAAAACACCTTTATCCGATCTCAATCCAAATTTCGAAGTTTACAATAAAATCCCATTCACAATTCACACGGTGTTTATGTGGATATGGAGGTGTGTGTGTGTACATAAGAAAATTTCCACCCCCTTAAGCGATGAATAATGAAACCTATGAAAATTTCATTTCCAAACGGATAATGTATTCCGATGTATGGAATAAAATCTCGATGAACCCATAAAGATATATATTCAAAATAACACAGAGTCTGAAGGGAAAAAAGCAACAACACGCCGAGAGAGAGGCGAAGCTTTTTAGTTTTATTCCCTTGAACTGGTAAGTCAAGGATCTTACGGCAGAAAATACGTCTTAAAGTTCCGTATGATCGATTTTGGGAACCGATTTTCACAAAGGTTTCAGTCAACGAGGAATAAAATTCCGGAAATTAAGTTCGTAGATGGACAATATGGTACTAAGAACCTCGGAGAATTTCGAAAAAGAATTTTTGTCCGTTTTCTTGATGGAAAATTGGGTAGTGTCGTCCAAATTTTGTTTTCCTTCATTGAAAATTCAAATTCATGAGCGCTCAAATGAGCAAAATTAATCTTCTGGGACTTTATTTCCGAAATAGTTTTTGCCCGTTTTTAATGGCGCACCGCAATAATAATTCAATGGGTATAACCACACAGGGAACGTTCAAAAATGACGTCCACTTCTTTCAGTGTTGCTGTACTTCCACTTCTTTCAGTGTTGCCGTCAGATTAAAATCATCAATAACTCGATCAGGATGCAATTTTTAGAGGACAAATGTATGGCCGACCCGTCAATAATAACTCATAAATGAGGATCGGACTCGCATTTGTCATGTAAGAAATACATCGAGTTATTCATCATTTAAATCTGACGGCAACACTGAAAATAGCGGACGTCATTAATAAACGTTTCCCTAACTGCTGTTCATGCAAGAAGTTTTGGTAGAAGTAATGGGAAATAAGAAATGTCGGACAAAATGTGTGATAGCTATTTCTGAAAGTGTCAAATAAAGTAAGACATCCACATGAGTGTGATTGCGTACCAGAGCGAAGTGAGGGCCGACATTCACACGAGTTCCAAATTAATTAGAACAAGCCGACTCCGATTTTAATGAGTGATAGCTCGTTGGATTCGTCTTTCAATTCTAGGAAACACGTATCTTTCACTTTTTCTAAAAAAAATTGTTTTCTGTGAAAAGTGTTCAAAAGTGATCACATGTCAGAGAGTACCGAAAACAGTTTTTCGGCATTAGCTCAAGAAAAAATTATTTTAAATTGTTGTAATGTTGTACGATTGTCGGCCTTGGAAAGACCTACAGATAGAGTATACGCACTGCTTGGTGCTAGTTGATCCACGAGAGCTATGACTTAAAATATAGTGAATGTTCGGAGAGTACTGCTTCTCTGCAGCTTCGTTGTTCCACGGAACTAAGTATGAGGTGTTGTAGCTGGCCTCACCCACTATCGTTCCACACATAAATGAGCCCAGTACTTTTGGGCTGCAAGCCCACAGAAGTGTTAGAAAAAAAGTTGGTGCCAAAATGCAGATTTTTTTCTTCTTTCTGAGGGCTCTACAGCTGGAACAGCATCTGGAACGGTACTATGGCAGTCATTCTTTATCGTCTACTATTCTTTTACCTTATCAATAGAAAAACGCTTCGATATGTCACGAATATATCAGATCCAATGTTAGTAATATCAAGAGAAAAATTATCAAATTTTTCTCGGAGGATTTTAGTCAAATAAAGTGTTAGCGTATAGCAAATGACCTCAGGACTCCGGAACAGTAGTTAGTTTTTCAATTGGACCAATATTTGCTACGTGACAGGAGTTTGGCAAACCGTTTGCTCCCACTTGAGTTTAAGTCTCGTGGATCAACTAGCACCAAGCAGTGCGTATACTCTATATGTAGGTCTTTCCAAGGCCGACAATCGTACAACATTACAACAATTTAAAATAATTTTTTCTTGAGCTAATGCCGAAAAACTGTTTTCGGTACTCTCTGACATGTGATCACTTTTGAGTGCTTTTCACAGAAAGTAAATTTTTTTTTTAGAAAAAGTGAAAGATACGTGTTTCCTAGAATTGAAAGACGAATCCAACGAGCTATCACTCATTCAAATCGGAGTCGGCTTGTTCCCCAATCACCTGAAGTCTTGGCGATATGACTCTTAATGACTTAACTTCGGAGCTGCACTTTTTTTTTAAATAAATTCTTTATTATCACTTCTTATATTAAATAGTCACTCGAGCCTCTGTAAATTTTGAGGTAAGATAAGCACCACGAATTAACTTTCCGATCATAGCTCTAATGTCTCAAGCGTCACATGCATCGACCTCTTCTTTATAATTCTCTTTAGAGCCGTGTAATTTAGAGTATGGAGTCTTTCAGTTAACATAACAAAATGTTTTTCAATATCTTTCGATGACTTTGTCACTCAAGGTTCCTGACCCACCCATGACGTGGGATCTAGTTGTAAATTTTTGTCGGTTCTGAAGCTGTTCTCTGGATATGTATTTTTTATGCGAAAAACAGAGCAACAAATAACCGAATCCCATTCGATTTGTACAGCTCAACAATTTATTGCATTCGCTTTCCTTCCTGCTCGTGTGTATGAAAATTTATTATTTCTACATCACCTTCCAAACCATTTGTTCCTCTCTCATTCATTGAACAACAACCAGCCAACATACACACAAAAAAATGTGTAACAAAAATAAATAAATAAAAATTGAAAATCATTCAACTGAACCACTTTCGTCGTGTATTTCCTTTCTTTGACTTCTTATACCCCCGAAAGAAAAATAAAAGTTTCGATTTTCCCTCCGAAAAAAAATAATAGAAATTCGTCAGGAAATAGTCTGAAATGCGTGAAAACGTGCGTGTAAATATCCGTTCGCACACAATAACCGTATATACACATTGAATGAGACTATGCCGCCGTATATGGGATGAGTTAATAGTTTTATATTATAGTAATAGAGAAGGGGGGAGAGGGCTGGAACGGGTAACGCTTCATGGCAAATAATGGCCCTGATACGTACAATGTCTATATATCCCATTGAGCTTTTAAATCGAAACAGATGTTTAGATTTTTGCTGATCGAAAATCTAAGCTCTCTAATCTATTTTGAAGAGGTTTTTCCCATGTTATTTATTTCCATTTCTGTTTTTACATTGTTATACAGAGAGAGTGTGTGTTTTACCCCTTTTTCGGTGGATGGATATATATCTAACATAAAAACCAGTTTTCCTTTGTGAAAAATCGCTGTGGATTATTGTAACCTATAAAAACATTAGCTTTCAATGTTTTGAATGTTGTATTATAATGCTGGGTGTTATATACTGTAGTACGAGTGTGTTGTGTAGTACACATCGTTCATAAAGTGCTTCAATTAATTTATGTTACGAATAAGCTTAAATTACACCAAAATATGATATAGTGAGCATCGAAAAGTGCCACATTTATTTTCGGTGTGTACATGTGTTTTATGCGGTTGGTGTAAGATACGTCACAAAATATACTACGTTGAGACGATATATATAATAAAAAAAAAGTTTAAGTAATGTTCCAAGCGCTGCTGTTGCTAAAATAGTGTTGGAATGTGCGAGAAATATGTTTCGAAAATCTTGATAAATGTTTCAGCAACGCCGTAAGAAAGAACAACACTGCATGCTAAAAAGTATTGTGTATGTTGCGAAGCAAACACGGGAATTGAAGTGATAACGGGCCACAAATTATAGGGTCGAACGAGCGTGGTTTAACACGCAGTTTTGGATATATATATTTGTACGAAGACGAAAGAAAAAGACGAAGAAAAAAAAGAACCCAAACCCCAACCGACGAAAATGTCGCAGCTTAAAGGATTTATCGTCTGGATCGTCATCTTTACCACTATTAAAGGTATGATAATTTTCATTTTATTTGTGTAACATTTGACATTGTTGGAATATTTTATTTAAATTCGTTGCTCCGAAGTGAGAGGTTTTTTTATACTTTTTTGTCAAAGCCCTACAGACAACAAAGTATTATAACGACAACAACAATAACACAATACTTAAGATAAGTCCTAAGATTACAAGAGTTTTCCTATCCGAACGCATTTGTTTGTTGACCATGTGCGTACCTATATCCCAACAGTAAAGTTTTTTGGTTCTCCAATTCGTCTTTTGTTTATTTTTAACACATCGAAAACACCTCAATTTCCCCATTATCATAGCACTGCCTCAAACTCCAACGTCAAAAGGCCTTAAAGTTTGCGTGTACGATTGCATGCGTTGTGTGATTGCGTAGACATCGGAAATATTTCCTGTGTTCATGAATATCAGAATATCAGAAGTTCTACTGTCACATCTATTACTTCATTTGATCTGAATTGATTCAAGAGTTCGAAGCAATATGTTCAACGAGGGAAAAAAGTTGGAAATTGCATTTCGATGGTGTTGTTGTTGTCAGAGCGCAGCGAGTGCCACAGGTCACCCCAGCAAATAATAATAATAATTTGATGTGTCGATGAGGGCCTGTCTCAGATAACCGTGGAAGTCTGTTCAAAGAAATGCTGAAACTTCCTGAAAATTCTGACAAATTTTTTCCTTTTGTACCAATGATGTAGTTCAGAATGTCGTTAGTTTGTAAATATTTGATGAGATTGTGTTTGGAAATTGCCATTCAGCAAATCAATTTCATATGCAGAATTAGCAACAGCTTCTTACTCATCAGTTGGTGTACAATGACTAACAAGCTGTACATTGTTTTCAAATTCAAATTGTAGAAAAAAAAATGAAAAAAAAAACGTTGTACAGATGTCGCTGACCTCTCACAAATTCCCATTATTAATGCTTATGCGAAATAGTGTAGTCCTGTGGTGATTGATTTATCAGTTTGGGACGATCAGTTAAGATCTCGAAACACAGATCTGTTGATCCTTTGTTTCCACTCCCGGTCATCATGTAAATCATGGCAGGCTTCCTGTTGACGATAAGAATCTGTCTAAGATGTCAGGTCCTATTGCAGCAATTTCCAAAGAACCACCTCGTAGTCTCCGAGCATCCTGCGTCTTAGTTGAAGAAATTTGGGGCAATCACATATCAAGTGTGCACCCGTTTCTTCTTCTAGGAACATCTCGGAGTGTCCGAAAGCCTCAACTTATTCATGTACCGATTCAGCCCGCAATGTCCCGTAATCGCTCCTACTACTCTTCTAATGCGATTACGATCCATTTTGAGCAAATCTTTGGCCCATTTTTCGTTAGGCTTAGGGAAGAAGCATTTCGTGTGAACGACCCCATTATACGCCTCCCAGCGTTCTACGTGTTTACGCTTGACCCAGTCTTCCAGTGCAACACCCCGACAGGGGAATCGGAAGGTACGGTTCTGGCCTGTTTGCCTGAGTCGCCGAGGCTTCTTTGGCCAGCTTATCCGCTTCCTCATTTCCCTCCACGACGGAATGTCCTGGTACCCAGACCAAATTGATCCGATTGCTCAGACCAAGGAGGTTCAGGTATTCCTTACATTCCTTCACCAGCTTCGATGTGACTAGTCCTGTGGTGATGCCCGAGCTGGTAGATAACCAACTGTTGCTAATTCTGCACACGAAGTTCATTGTCTGAGTGTAATGAATATTCCATAAATAGAAATGTCCGATTGTTCCTTATTTACCCATTTTCACTGGTATTACTCTCTGCATGGACTTAAAAGCTTGCAATCACAGCACGCAATTAATTTTATCTTCACTCTGGTGTATATATAGACTATTGGGCTGTTTGTGACTTACGTAAATAGACAATTTGTTCACCTATCAATGCGATACAACCCGAGCTTATTATATCTGAGCTTCCCACACGCTGTGGCATATAAGTAATAAATGGCAAGTGGTAAATGTCTTTAGACGTTGCAAAACCTTTACGAATAACGCAAGGTTCGAAGCGCACACGGGCACACATGAGAGCGACATAATAATTCAGCAATAATAAATGAAATAAATCTATCGAGCAAATGCAATTTCCAACTTTTTCCAGATGTACTTTAATGTTGATTTTTTCAATCGCGAATTGAATTAGACAAATGCCCGAAAATGCATGAAACAAACGTTTGTACCAAAAAGCGAAATGCAACTCCAAAATGTGCCCTTTGCCAACAAGAAGGTCATACAGCCAACTACAAGGGATGTCCAATATACCAGAAAAAGGTAAAAAGTCAAAATCAACCAGCAAAAACAGCAGTGGATCGCCTTCGTGAAACACACTGCCACATTTCAACTAGTTCAACGACTCATCACAATACAGGAACTTCGTATGCGCAAGTTACGAAAAATGCAAAACAACTGACAAAAAACGACACGCAACTGCCAGAATCGAGCGAGCCGTCTCTTGGAGATATTGTAAAAATGCTCATCAACATGCAAGCCGAATTCAAAAATAACATCGAAACGCTTTCAAAACGATTGGAAAAAGTGGAACTGGAACTCACAAAAGCTGAAGAATGAAGAATCATGGGAATCAATCACTGGACTGATAAACCCTCACACGTCTTACTGACTTCTACCCTATAACAGTCAGTACATCTCATCAGTAGTAATAAATTAACGGAAGTTAAGATTGTACTATTAATACCAATAAAAGGTGTTTTTGAAAAAAAAAAAAAAAAAAAAATGCCCGAAAAATCATAATTTTCATGGTAAACAATCACTCTTCAAATTTGATCGATCACATTGCTTTGCATTTTCTAAAACGAATGTTGTAACAACTCATACAAATTCCATAACAACACTGCTTTGAGTGTTGAAATATCCCATCAAACGGGTGCTGAAATAAGTCACTTTACAACACTAAAATGAGTGCTGAAAAGAGTCGTATTTCAATTCTCGGTGGCACAATAATTCATACCATATCAACACTTTTTTGAGTGTTGAAATAACCCATACAAACTGGTGTGGAAATTTTGGACATTTCAATCTACTTATCTACATGGAAATCCGCCATATTTCAATTCTCGTTTGGCACAAAATCTTTTACTTCATTTGTTTTGAACATGCTTATTGCTATATAAGACTGCTTTAATCAGAGCTTGTCGTTGATTCGTGCAGTCATTATCGATAACGGATGATAGCCGTCCGTAACAGGTCCATTGTCCACATGGTGACATTGTATATTGAACAACACTCAAGTCGTGATCCGATGATAGACTGACATGCTCTCGGTCTATCCACCATTGCAAATGCGCCATCCATTCGATAGATGTCGAATTAGACCTGGTGAATATCTCGAAGATCCTACGTCACTGGTCAGTTGTCACTAATTAACTCATATGACGTTTGACACGTATAATACAACACAGTACAACACATGATACATTATGTATGTTTAAAAAAGCTTTTTGATGTTACACTCAAAGCCCCTGCATGCCTATCTCTTATGTCTGTCAAAGTGGATGCTCTGTAAACGTTTTTTTTTAGAAGTTTCTGTTTTGATGTACATTCAAACTCGATGCTACACGTTTAGATTAATTAAAAATTCCAAAATTGCTTTTCCGGACTTTTTACACAAATTTATTCCTCCGTTAATATCAATTAAACTTTCCTTTGTCACTATCTTATTAAAACGGAATCGTCGTAGCATGAGAAAATTAACTTTTCGTCAAATTACTTTCTGCTTTTTGGAACGGCGTCGTCGTCGTTTCGTCTTATATCTATACATATATATGTGACAATGTATTATCGGGTGCGATGTATTACGTTGCATTTATCCCGAAGAATATTTTCTAAAAAAAGAGGACGACAACACTGTGTGCACACCCAGCACTGGAGCATTATGCATGGAAATACATTGAAATATTTACATAATTTGTTGAAACAAAAACATTCGAGGGCTGCTAACAACCTTGCACGACATATTTCGACCTATGTTCCAATTCCTATTCCGTTCCTAATTAATTTTTATTACGTGACGAACATGAGAGAACAGCGGTAGAACGGAGTCAGGATATGCATAGAACGTAGAACGATATAAGTAATGCAGAAGCACAAAATTTATACGTATTGGCGTGTATATGCATGCATCTTTGATACTATCCAGTGGCAAAACATTCCATTCATAATTTGTAGCAGTGAAGAGATAAATGATAATTACATTAAAAGATAATGTACATACAGTGGAGGTATACACGATTGTTCAATGTGCACAATGTGCATAATAATGCAGTTAAGGATTCGCATAAATGTTTAACTCTGTAGCAGCTATACACATACTGTGTATTATAGTTGCAACCAGATAAGATTACACTACTTAATGCAGTGCTTACATTATTATAGTCGTAGTAGACAGACTGATGACTGAGATTTACTTGAAAGGAGGTTATTTTACAACGTTACATGCTAAAAGCCTATTAATGCCGCTTGTATTGTCAACCCTGAAGGATTAAATGAGACAATGTCCTTTATAGTTCTTAGAGAGTCGAAAAGTTTGATGATTAAAATTTATAATTTTTTGCTGCGGAAAATAAAGTTTAAATTCCTAATGAAAGTTGCTAAACAAAAATCGGTTCCTTCACTGTTCTGTTCGAATGATTACTTTATTGTCTTTTTACCAAAGAAGCGATACTACCTAATGATGCCCTTAAACTAATTGTACATACAACGTAATAATGTCTTTCTTTGACTAAAAATACTTATTGTGAGCTTTTCCCGTGGAGCGGCGTCCAATAGATTAAAGTTTTATTATTGCAAGACCAACGTGGCAGACGTTTCTCCAGTCGTTGGGACAATAGTTTAAATTTTTATGGTCAGGATAACGCTCTTCTCGTCCTTTTTTATTATTAAATTACCCAAAGCAAATGTTACTGTTTCCATGATTACCTGATGAGATGGAAATTTTAATGATGTTAACATTTCAACAATGCATTTCTTTCGTCTATCAAATCGAAGTGGCAGAAACCATTCGCCATTGATTTACCAATGTGCCTTTTCAGTCAGTCAACTACCACTTTGGTAGTCAGTCAACTACCACTTTGGTAGTCAGTCAACTACCACTTTGGTAGTCAGTCAACTACCACTTTGGTAGTCAGTCAACTACCACTTTGGTAGTCAGTCAACTACCACTTTGGTAGTCAGTCAACTACCACTTTGGTAGTCAGTCAACTACCACTTTGGTAGTCAGTCAACTACCACTTTGGTAGTCAGTCAACTACCACTTTGGTAGTCAGTCAACTACCACTTTGGTAGTCAGTCAACTACCACTTTGGTAGTCAGTCAACTACCACTTTGGTAGTCAACTACGAAATACTCGATTTATAAATAGACCAGCAGGCCGAATAATTTCGTCAGTCGGTGTGCGTCTCTCGAGTAAGAAACATCTTTGCTGCTATATAGTTTGGGGGTCTACCTACCAACAACTACCAAATTGCAATGTCTGCTATGAGCGATCGGTTACCAGATAACAAATAATAATTGATTTGCCTGGTGTTGGTTTGCTCATAGTAGCATTGCAATTTACCACCGAGGTAGTCAACTACCAAATATTTGAGTTATAAATAGACCAGCAGGCAGAGTAATTTCGTCAGTCGGTGTGCGTCTCTCGAGTAAGAAACATCTTTGCTGCTAAATATTTTGGGGGTCCAACTACCAACAACTACCAAACTTTCAAATTGCAATGTCTGCTATGAGCGATTGGTTACCAGATAACAAATAATAATTGATTTGCCTGGTGTTGGTTTGTTCATAGTAGCATTGCAATTTTAACTTTTATCAATCACATTTTATTTGTGACACAGACAGACGGACGGACGGACGGACAGATGAAGTGCCCACAATAGGTCTTTTTTTCCTATGGAAAAAAGACCTAAAAAAATTGTTTGGCTTAGTCAACACCTTTATAACCGAACCAGCGATGGGTATATGTTAGGACGAGATTCTTACCACACAATACACGCACGGAATTTTGAAAACCGACAAATTTTCTGTTTCTGGGTTTTACTTGAGTTTTTGATTTCTCCATATAAAAGTACATGCAAAATTCACAAAAAATCAGTAAACCACAAAACAGAAAATGTGTCGGTTTTCAAAATTCCGTGTGTGTAGTTTGAGTATATTAAGATTAAGAACTTTATTTGTTCTTGGACTGGAGCCAATAATCGGCACATTTGATAAATACTGTTTTGCACACGGAAAACATCTCAGTTTCGTATCTAAGCTGTTTTTCTTGGTTTCTATGATTTCTCTCATTTCGTTTGCTACTTCAAATGGAAAATGAGAGAAAACAGTGAACGGCTTAGGCGTGAAACTGATATGTTTTCCGTGTGCAAAACAATATATGTCGTTGCTATATGAACAGTTAAATGCAGAACTGGGACGTGTCACATTAGCGAATTATAGGAAAAATGAAATTTCCTTTGATAAACTTTGCATTTAAAAAAACTAACTTCTATTGATGCGAAGCTAAATTAACGAAATTTCATTTTTCTTATAATTCGCTAATGTGACACGTCCCGTTTCTGCAGTTAAATATTTACATGAATGTACATGCATACCAGTTATGACCGATGCTTCAAAATCTGTCGATTTATCTTGAACGCATACACTAGGTATTCATGAAAATAAGTGCATTTGAATCCATTTGTCCCCGCGGTGACATTAGACCATACCTGGCAGTTTATAATTCATTGATTCATTTAGCTAGCAAGAGACCATCTATAAATAACGTCGGGGAGTAGAGGTTCCAGGGACAGTGCATTATTATAAATTACCTGGCAACAGTTAGTCAATCGTCATCACCCCATCCAAAAGCCGTTCCGTACGTCATTTAAATAATTCAATTTTACTTCGCCTCGAGAAATGTAACAATTATTTGATGTTTAATTACCAAACCGGTAACGATACTTTCCGTATTGTTTTGCATTATAATGAACTTTATTGTGCGCTATCCAAAAACGTTTCGCATGTAACCCGAAACGCAAAACAAACCAATTATTTTTGATAGAACCTAGCGCGTTACCATGTATGTTATAGAGGCAGAACACAATTCCACATATATGCATGGATGAACATGAACCGAGCGCACACACAGTCACCGTATTCGTTTTACTGTATTTATTCCGATGAGGTGAACAAAATGCCGAGTTTTTCTTTCATTTCCAAAATACCAGCAAATTTATAGTGTATATCGGGTTTACGCACTGTGGATGAGCTGACGTTGCCAACGAAATGTATTTTCTATAGTTGCTATTTTAGATGTAGATATGAACTCTCTCAATTCCATTATTTATTTGTAACGGTGGGTATGCCATTCATATATTATTCAATTACGTAATTTGTATGATGTATCGTTCCAACAACCATCAGGGGGATGCATCGATGCACCATGGCAAAAGCATACGCAAAGTCAAAAATATCGGGGGATAATCGAAATTGGAAACCATCAAATGCATCAACCATATTCCCACACATACAGTTAGGATTCTGCAATGATGCCGTGCACTCTCTTTCCCACCCTCTGTGCCAATATTTACTTTTGCTTTGACGCTAATCATTAACCCATAAAATGGGCAAAACTATCATTTTGTGTATAGAATGTACGTATATTTCGAATGTGAACTCATATATGTGTACACGGTGCACACAGGTAGTTATCTATAGATGATGACAAAAATGTTTATCGATACATATGCCGAATAGGTATACTACACACTCTTCGTATATTTACCTGACGGCGTTTTTAAATTCATTTATGAAAATGCATTTATTCACTTCCGGTTCACAGAGTGTATGAATTCATTTTTGATAGTCGCAATGTATGTATATCCTATACGACCGTATCTGCGTATAGGTATCCATTTGTCATACATGTAGGAAAGCTAACGCTCATTATTTTGATATTTTAGATGGAAATTTGTGTTTTTGTTAATTGGTATAGTGGAGGGAGGGGCTAACACGGACCGAACAGTGGTTATTCAACCGACAATTTACGCAGCGGTATTTACGTTTTGTGTGTATACATTATAACGCACAATTATCCATATTTGATTAATGCATTAACCAGAGGCGACTTAAATAGTTTGGCTGTCTGTTACTTAACTGATACCGAACTTTTCGGAATAAATACAATTTTAACTGCATTCCATCCACACAGAACAAGGTTTCTCCTTTTTTTTCTTTCTCTCTCGATAAACTTAATTTTCGAAACTATTTGCAGTTTGCTGATATATACACAGAACGTAATACCTACATTGCTAGACTGTTATTTATTAGATGAAAAAACATTCTGACTTTTCAATTCGGTTTTTCCGAATAAATGGGATGAATGTAAATAACGGAATGGCACCGATATATATACGGAATATTGGATCACAAGTCGTGACATGTTGACATACAAACGATTATCCGTGTTTTGCAGGAACAGTCGAGGGATCTCTTTAATCTGTGGTAGCAACGCGATCCGTACACAGTTTGTTTTCGGAAAATTCTTTTAGTTGAGCTGCATTCTCAAACTAATTTGCCTGATGAGGCGACATAACTACACGGTCAATATCGTCAGGAACGATGTTATCGTTTTTTAGATATTATCGTCCAAAAAAATTTCATCCAGGACGATAATATCGTCTAAAATTATATATTTTAAAATATTTTCAGGACGATATTACCGTTTTCTTTACGATATTATCGTTTAAAAAAACGATAATATCGTTTTTTTTGGACGATACTATCGTTTTTTTGACGATAATATCGTCCTGGATGAAAATATCCGCTGGACGATATTATCGTTATTTTCTTTTTCTGAACAAATTTATCGTTATTTTGGACGATATTATCGTCCTGGTCGATAATTTTTGGGACGATAATATCGTCCTGGACGATATTATCGTTTAAGAAAATGATAATATCGCCCAGGACGATATTATCGTTTTGGACGATATTATCGTACAGAAAACGAAAATATCCATTAGATTTTATAGAACGGTAATATCGTCCAGAAAACGATAATATCGTTTTTTGAACGATAATATCGACAAGAAAACGATACTATCGTCCAGACAATATTTTAGAATTTTTCAATTTAGACGATATTATCGTCCTGGATGAAAATTTTTTGGGCGATAATATCGTTTTTTTAGGACGATAGTATCGTCTAAAAACGATAATATCGATTTTGAGACGATACCATCGTCCAAAAAACGATATTATCGTTTTTTTGGACGATACTATCGTCTAAAAACGATATTATCGTTTTTTAGACGATAGTATCGTTTTTTAGACGATAGTATCGTTTTTTAGACGATAGTATCGTCCAAAAAAACGATAATATCGTTCCTGACGATATTGACGGTGTGGATATGTCCCGCCACCAATTTACCTTATTGAAGCGAAATCACATTGTCTTATATAGGAAGAAATGAAAAAGCATCTTCATCAGCAGCCTTCACAAATCCATAAAAAAGCAGACGTATTTTATGGACAGACCCTTAGAGATCGATTTTTTTTTTTGGAAAATGACATCGTTTCTGTCGTGATCTGTTTGTTTTTTACTAAAAAATAATTATCCAGGACTTTCCACCATGACTAGAAACCGGGTCCTATTTTTGAGAATTTGAATTCCGAAACAGTGATGCTGAATTCCGTTCGGTTCATTGAGAGCGTAAGGCTTATTTTAGGCAACTAAAGTACGTTTTACGAAGAATATGAGTATAATAATTAGATGTGTCGATGAGGGCATCTGTCTCAGCTAGCCTGGGAAGTCGGTTCAAAGAAATGCTAAAAATTCCGAAAAATTCCGACAAATTAATTCCACCTGCACTAGTGATGTTGTTCAGGATTACGTTAAACATTTGATGAGGTTTCCATTTTGAACCGTCAGCGCTAGTAACCTGAGACCCCTGAGACAATGAGTTGATTAAAAATAGTTGGTTTGTGTTTGGAAATTGCCATTTAGTAAATGAATTTCATATGCAGAATTAGCAACAGCTTCTTACTGATCAGCTGGTGTACAATGACTAACAAGCTGCACATTGTTTTCAAATTCGAATTGTAGAAAAAATTATGGGAAAAAAACGTTGTACAGATGTCGCTGACCTCTCACAAATTCCCATCATTGATGCTTATGCGAAATATTGTAGTCCTGTGGTGATGCCCGAGCTGGTAGATAACTAACTGTTGCTAATTCTGCACACGAAGTTCATTGTCTGAGTGTAATGAATTTTCCATAAATAGAAATGTCCGATTGTTCCCTATTTACCCATTTTCACTGGTATTATTCTCTGCATGGACTTAAAAGCTTGCAATCAGAACACGCAATTAATTTTATCTCCACTCAGATCGTAAACTTAAATTCAATAACAGAACTTAAGTAAGTAAATCGGGTGTACATAGACAACCAGTCTGTTTGTGACTTACGTAAATAGACAATTTGTTCACCCATCAATGCGATACAACCCGAGCTTATTGTATTTAAGCTTCCTACACGCTGTGGCATATAGGTAATAAATGGCAAGTGGTAAATGTCTTTAGACGTTGCAAAACCTTCACGAATAACGCAAGGTTCGAAGCGCACACGGGCACACATGAGAGCGATATAATAATTCAGCAATAATAAATGAAATAAATCTATCGAACTAATACTTTAAAAATACTTTTTAAGTAAAACGTCTAATACATTTTCACTTAAGCCAACCCGAGGTGTAGGTGTACAGTACATGTATAACTAAAAGTGTAAGGATTCTAATGCCTCATGAATTATGAGCCAAATATCTCAAAATATAATATTCGGGGCACATATGTTTCGTTTCCCAATAAAACTTACATGCACACACACACTCCCTCCGCTACAGAAAACTATTTTTCTTTTCGAAATTTTAGTTTTCAAACATTATTTGACACATTAAACACATTTATAAAACCCTAACGTGATTCAAATACTTAAAAAGTTGTCCACTTACGACTGAATGTGTCGTATATGCGACAATAAATTCGTAATGTCTGATAATCGGATTTGAAAGGCATCAAGCGGCTTCAAGTTGTACCGTAACTTTAGAAATTGCAGATGGAAATGTTCGCATGATAATCTCATGAATATTTTACGGCGATTGGTTGAAAGGGTTGAAAGTCAATATTGCAAACACAAAATGAAACATGGCCTAATTGATATAAGTATAATGGATGGTTCGATGTCATTATCGTGCTATACGTGCAACATAAAAGAGGAGTCGGAAGTTAAAATTGTATGGACTTCAACTTTTTCGTAGAAATTGCATTTTGAACTCGTTGTGTGTAACTAAAATTGATAACAATCTAGGTACTTCAACAAATAACTATTTTCCTAACGCAAATTTTTGCCTCAACACTAGTGTGAAAAAGACCTTCTTTTAGTATCGAAATAATTATTTATGATGTCGACTGCAAAGAACTCGGTATCGTGTTGTATTTAAACATCTACAGCTTAAACGAGCCATCAGAACAGTCGGAGCGTTTACTGCGAATGAGCCCCGTACAAACCCGTATATCTATTGCGTATGTGACCCTAGTGCGTCTGTCACCATACTTTGACCGTAAGCCTATTGTGCCGGTTAATGTAGTTAAAGTAAAATCTTAGAAATTGCGCATAGCGCAGTTACGAAGCCCCGTACGACTTTCCTTTCAAATGTAACAAAAATTTCAAATAGCCTCAGTCCGAGGACCCAAATTTAAAATTTTTCAACAACATTCTATTCGGTGGTCGATTACCTTCCAATTCCAAATAAAACAAAAATTGCGAAAAGCGGATGACATTTACTCGAGTTATATGCAAAATACACATAGGGCCCTAGTAGCGGCCTTAGTCGAAGGACCCAAATTTAACCATTTTTTCAACTACATTCCATTCGGTAGTCAATAACCTTCCAAATGAAACAAAAATTCGGAAGAACGGATGAAATTTACTCGAGTTATATGCAAAATACACTCAGGGCCGAGTAGCCTTTCACTTCTAAGGCCCTAACTCACCGTCCACTCACCCGATTCGAAAAACTTTTTTTGCCTGGATTGGTATCGAGAATACCTATGATTTGCCGTGTCAATTGCATTGCCATCGTTTATTTTGCCATAGATATCCCCAAAAGACCTTAAAACACTTAGGTGGCCTTAACTCACGAAGGGCCGACCCGAATACGTCCATCTTTGAACTTAGTATCACTATTTGGACTATCTTTCAGGGAAAATTGTTTTTTTGAAATCGGATTGGATTTTCTCAAGATATTGACGTGACGGACAGACAAAATATGTATTGTGGTTTCGTCATCTATGAACATAGGCAAACACTTTGCCCTTACGGTCTGCTTCGACTTCCATCAATTACACACGGCATCGTAATCCTATGAGCCTCTTTGTACTTCGTAGGGGCTAAAAAAGTACTTTGCACCGAGATTCATATAACGATTTATGCAACAGAGGTGCGTCTTCTAAACTTAGCATATTTGGCACATTACGATGCTGAGTTGCATAATGACTTGAAAAATTGACACTACGAAATCAAAGTACAAAAAGATCGTTCGTTCATCACTGTTCTTGAATGAAACGGCACAACAATTAAGGTGCGAGCGCACATAAAAAAGTGTTCCGTTTTACGTCCGTTTTCACTCCGTTTTGCCTTCGTTTAGAAAAATAAAATTGAACTCGATTCAATTTTCTCTCCGTTTACTTGACAGTTCGAACTTTCGAAGTTTCTTTTTTTCCTTTTAAGTTCATTTTCGTTCACTTAATGTTACCAAAACTTGCAACAACATGTTCATAGTGGAATGTCTGTTTTTTTGTTTATCAATTATTTCGTTCAAATGTGTTAAATAAATGGTGATAATAGTTTCAATCAATTAAAATATCAATTAAATTTGATAATAAATACTTTTTCAGTGTCAAATGATATTTTTATAGAACATTTTAAGTGAAAATAAAATTTGATTGACAAACACTCAAACATTCAAAATGTCAAGTAAACGGATGAACCGTTTTCTAAACGGAGAGCTCTCCGTTTAACTGCGCTAGCGGCCTTAACTTTTTGTGTGAAATTCATTTTAATCGAGACATTGAAGAGTTTAAATTTTCCACCATCGAAATTCATTTTAAATCATTTCAGTGCAAATATTCCAACAATATCACTCAAACATCCCATCTTCCATGTATGTGTATAAAGAATCGCAGTTAAAATTGCATGTAATTTCCAGCACTCACATGTACTCACCACTTACATTAAGTGGATGTTGGAAGTGGTTATTTGTCTGAAGTGATAAAATGAATATTCGTTCAAATACATTCCATTCCAACACACAATGGCTATAAGGGAGAAAAAAAAAATCGTTTCTTAACCAAAATGAAAATGAAGAGAAGCAATTTATACGGAATAAATTTCTTGGAAAAACATTTCCATCCAATTCATTGTTTTGAATCCACTCGAATGGCGTCTCTTTGTCTCTTGCATGTTTACTGATGGTTGGAAATGAAGTAGGTGGCTCTTAGACATGTGGTTTCGTTTATTCGATGTAGTGCAAACATACGCTTTCTGTCATATGGCTTTTGCAGACAATGAAATGTTTAAATATTATAACAGCGTTACAAACTGGCTAAATTGCAGTGAACAGAACGAATTATCAAATATTACAAATGATATAAGCATACGAAGCTGAGTTAAAAATCGCTGGCCATTTAAATTTTCCATCAGCCCAGGGCATACCATTGGTATAAATAGGCTATGGAGTTCAGTAATTTTTGTGAAAAATTGCATTTTGCGTGTGTCTCATAATCATGATCAAGGGTACTTTTCAGCACTAAGGCATTTTACGATTAGGACAATCTGAGCCGGATGCACCATGCACCTTGTCCTTCGATAGACCTGTTGTGCGTTCCCAGTAAATTTGTTTTTATAAATGATTTTCGCACTAGTACTGTTTTTGTTGAAGTACCTAGATTTTGTCAAATTTAGCTTAGTTACATAAAACGAGTTCAAAGTGTAATTTTTACACTAAAGTTGACGTCCACACAGTTTTTCATCAAAATGTTAACTTCAGACTCTTTCTACATCTTGTGAACGCAAACGAATAGCGAATACTGAATCACGCACTGATGTGAAAAAGTGACACTGAATTGTTTGCACTGGTGGATCGAGCCCAAAATCATTGGCGCATGAGTGCAATACTTTCACGATAAAGAGAAATAGAATTCGAACCACAAGTTTTGTCACAGTAGCAGACAACAAAGTTATTTCTACCGAAAGAAAATTCCTGGTGAACGGAAAAGTTTCTTAAAAATACTCCCTGGCATACAAGCAAAAATACGGTCACGAGGCCTTCTTACGAACATTTTATCATGACTGTGATAGAACGATACACACGGTTCTTATGACGAGAAGGCTCTACCACGTTGGATTTGTAAGTCATTTGAAAACTTATTTTTGTCAGTTATAACTGATTGAGTAGGAACGGACACAAACTAGCATCAACAACATCAATTTTTATTTGTAACTTGTGTGTTTTCCATTACCTGAATGCCGAGGGGAAACAACTCGAACAAATCTTGTCCCATCTAATTTCATTGGCGCATCTATTGGCCTGCTATATTTCCTTCTATTTGGCTAATATTTCCTTTTATTGGTCACCCATAACAAATAGCACCCGTCCCAGTTTTTGCTCGCACTACTCGCTGTACTTTAAATAGAGAAAAATGTAAATTTAAGTAATTTTCTGGACCGGACTATCTACCAAAAGGTGAGGTTTAGGAGCAACCACTTGAAGTGACATAGGCCAAAAAACACTTCCAAAAAGCGCTAATAAAGCCGTTAAGGACAGGTTCAAGCGCTTTTCATCACAATGTAAACATTTTGCGATGGTAAACACCTTAACCTGGCCTTAACCGTTTTACGTTGGTTTTGAGTCTGAGTGTATACCACACTTACATCTTTAATCAATAAAATAATCTGCAATAGTAATACTCATATCTAATTGAGATACCGCACTTGTGTAACTATATCAACATCAACTTCACATCTTTGCTAGCATTCCACAGTCGATATTACCAACGTCATGAATTAATGTAAACCAATGTTTGATTTATCTAATTGCTGATATCATATCTGTTTTAATTAATTGTGTTTATGCGTTTATTTAGCGATGATTGCAACATTTGTAGTTCTCATAACATTACAAGTTTGTAAGCAATTGGAAGTTATCTGATTCGAAGATATTACCGGAGAGATTTCCTTTGTTCTGTTACAGTTCATAACTTAAATTAACCTTAAGAGGGTGGTTTCCACTTAATATCATGTTCAGCAGAAATAAGTTTTTTTTTATTATTTTCACTTCCGGACAATTGCGTGATCAACAACATTTTTCAAAGAATATTATTCCGCAATATTTCCAAAAATTGAATCAATGAGAAAGGAAATAGCAAATTACTTACCAATGGGGCAAATGCTGGAAATGGTACTTTTTGTGCGAAAATTATCGATCGAGGCGGAACCGAGTTCAGTAAACACACAAGAAGTACCATTTCCATCACCATTGCCAAGTAAGACATTTTACTCAAAAAATTGATTTAAAGTCTTGGCGCCGTGAAGTAAAGTTAACTTTACCTCTCGTTTTTTGAATAAACAAAAACTACTCGACGAGACGGTTACAGATAGTTGACCTTTTAATATGAGATATGACTAGATATTAAGTACTGTTGAAAATTTTGTTAGTGAACTGAAAACAGTACCGACGACGCTTAACTCCAAGTTAAATGTGAGAAAGGAGAAGTTTTAATGGACTGATTTAAAGATCCCAACAAAAATCTCTTCGAGAAAAGTGTGATGCAGTCTTTGAAATACAATTTCTAAAATGAATGATATCGATAGAGTTGACGCTTTCAGCTTCGTTACGCAAAAATTAAATTTTACACCCAATTAGTTCAAACAAGCTGGCTTAGGTTTTCTCATCATCTGCCAAATAATTTTTATAAAAAAAAATTTAGACTGGAAACAACCAAAATTTTACCAAAAAAATCTGCTTTTCTCGAAGAGATTTTTGTTGGGATATCAGTCGTTTTAGAAGTGTAGTCAACACTGCTTTTTATAACAGTTTACAGTTTTAATTAAAAATTTTTACGAAAATCGAAAATTTGACGAAATTTGAAAATTTGACGAAATTCCAAAATCTGACGAAATTTGAAAATTTGACGAAAATAGAAAATTTGACAAAAATCGAAAATTTGACGAAAATCGAAAATTTGACGAAAATCGAAAATTTGACGAAATTCGAAAATTTGACAAAAATCGAAAATTTGACGAAAATCGAAAATTTGACGAAAATCGAAAATTTGACGAAATTCGAAATTTGAAGAAAATTGAAAATTTGACGAATTCGAAAATTTGACGAAGAAAGTAATTCTCTATCTGCCACCATTCAAGAAATATCTCTAAAACCCCAATTGACCCTACCATTTCCAACTTTCGACATTTTTCACATATGCCCCTCTGTTCTACTCGTAAAACTCTGAGACTTTGCCGAAGAAAGTAACTCTCTATCTGTCACCATTCAAGAAATACCTCTAAAACCCTAATTGACCCACCTATTTCTAACTTTCGTCATTTTTCACATATGCCCCTCTGTTCTACTCGTAAAACTATGAGACTTTGCCGAAGAAAGTAACTCTCCATCTCTCATAAGCCAAAAAATGTTACTCCTTTCATCCTACGCTCGAGTAGCTCAAAATTTGGTCACTCTAATCACTCTAGCTCAAACGAATATGCCCCGATTTTTGATTTAATTATTTTTTGTTCGAATCGTGTTACGAATACCTTTCATTTGATGGGTCGCACGCCTCTGTAGGTTTCAATACAGCTAAGCTACAGCCGAAAACGCGTTCCCGACCCTCGAAAACCACACTCAGAAACCACTTCGAGGCCAATAAAACAAAATTCTGGTTTTTCCTGGGGTAATGGCGTATCACATTTTCATTTTTATGCCCACCCTGAGGTTCCTGCAAAATTTCATGGAGATTGGCTGACTAGTTTCCGAGATCGACCGTCGATAGATAGACAGATAGATAGATAGAAACATACAGAGTAAGTTGAAAGATTTTGATTGTTTGGAAAACGTTAATTTGGTGCATTTTCTATCAAAATGACCAACTTCAAAACGATGTATCTCCGGCAATTTTAAAGTTACATAGTCGAGTGATAGCTCGTTTTGCTCGTATTTGAAGCGCGAATAAGATAGAATAGGATTTGTGGTGATACAGGCCAAAGGAAAGAAACTTAAATTCTCGCCTATATATAGTTGCCGCGTCTCAAAAAAATTTCTTCGTTCTTTTTTTGGAAGTTAGACTGCGTCAAGTCCTCCGCTATCGCTCCGGACATGATGCACGACAGTTTCAAGTTACACGACTTCTATGAACTTACTCACTATTGCGTTTACCCTTCGTACCCTTAATTTTACGCATATATTGTATCAGCCTTTGGCAACTTAATTTACACTAGACGCTTACGTCACTTGATCATCGCCGCTGTCGATGACAGATAATTAACTCTGGTTAAGATTGTGCACCCTGTGCCTAAAAAAGCCGTTATCACTCGATTTCACAATAGTTATGCAACAAGTTGTAAAAAGTTGTTTGTCACTAGATATAAAATTATCAAACGAGCGAAGCGAGACCCTTTGTACGCCACCCAAATGACGCATGAAATAGTTCACTTTTCGCAGCACCGTTTCAGAAATAACTCAGATCAACGTTCGTATAATTGATCTGAACTAGCGTATTCGCACAGTCCGACACATATCGCGCAATATTTCCTCAGATGAATGAATTACCAATCTAAACTGCAAGTAAAATGTACTTATTGATATGTTGTGTCTCATTGGTCGTAAACATTTTTATTCAATTGAAAGCGTACACACAGATTTTCCGTTTTGTGTCTGCATTGTGTCAGTTACATTATTTCATTGAGCAATTCAAGAATCTAAATTTATTTAAATTTATTAAAAGAAGCGACAAAAAAACGTGCATGATTGGTAAAGACATGATAAAATTGATGTCGACTGGCTCAGCAAGTACTTCAATGTTATATGGTATCATATACATAACTCAGCCAGAACACGAAGAGAAAAGAATTTGAATAAAAATTTTCAAATCAGTCGCGTCTACGTGATTAGGAATATATTTTATTCGTTTTTTCTCTGGGATAAGCTTTATATCGGTTGTATGGTGAATGTTTATTCCATTCGCTCAAGAGTGTTTGCATTTAATTCGGTGCACAGATCTATCATATCGTCTTGCCAGTGAAGTTATTTAGATTTTCGAATTAAATGACTCTTTTGAAGCAGTAAAATTTGCTTCGTTTGGAAAACAATTGATGAGTCGTACGTAAGTGGATTTTAGCCAATTTCACAACTCGTCTCCACCCCGTTTTAGCAAGTGCCAAACTTTTCCAATTGTTGGACACCTAAATTTCGTGAGTCTTTTTCCACACCGTCAATCCATCTCTAAAACTTTCTTCGGAATTTGGCTATCATCCATGTTATGTCCATCACAGTCTGGTTGACGTGATTGCTCCGACAATTGTACCTTCCCCAAAGATTTCATTTAGTTCACCAATGGTTCTCATCCTACATCATCCTTGGTCGTTTATAGAATCGATCTCGATACTTTACGCTCAAAGCTTCGATTCCTACTTTTGAGGTAAGGACCATGTTTCGCAGGCATATGTAGGAATGGATCGGATAGAGGCGAAGTTTAGTGTTTCTAGTTTCTACTAACGTGCTCATAAACGATTGCTTTAGTTCGGAGAAACATCTGTTCCTTTGGCGAAGCCTCATCCTGATTCCTTCGATATCAGCGAATTTTGAAATGAGCTTTCGGTGATTTCAGTTAAAAATTTGGTCGACTTTGTTAGTCAGCGAGATTTAGTTTGAGAAGTAAGCTAAGCATCGCTCAGTGAGCAATCATACATTTTAGATTATTGATGCCAATGGAGATAGGACTAACCAATGGTCACATCGGGGTCTTATATACCTTAAAAACTGCGGTTTACCCTTCCTCAAATTAGTAATATTTTCAGTTATTCGATTCGGGACATTAGAATTTTCATTTTGATGACAATGTCAATCGTTTAACCCAATCGATAATAAAAGATTCCGCAATTAATCCGAGCAAAGTCCACAGTAGTCCTGTGTGTGGCATTATAAGTCCTTTCAAGTTGTATGCGAAATCACTGAAATAAAAACAATTTTGAATACCACTACTGGACCTGGTCTGCTCAAATTTCTAGATGAAAATTTGTCCGATGACAATCAATACATTGAGCTCTGAACAACTTACGAGTAATCCCAATAGTCCTGACCAATCATCAACAGGAAATATCCGGTCGTAAATTCGAATGTGTAACCCATCACAGTGTATATTAGACCACGCATGTAAACCGAAACATTTTTGTGTTGCAAGTACGGTGCAATGCGTTCCATCAGTAGAAAACCAAGTCCATAAATGGGCAGTATCAAGACATTTGTACGACCTGCAATATTAAGAAACCAGCGTTTTCAAAAATTAAGATTTTCTGGCGTATACTTCGAACATGATGCCAAGCAGACCGTACAGAGCGGCTCGGGCGCAGGGCGACAATTTTTTGTTATTAGTTTCGTTTAAATTCTTTCAGTACATTTTTCAACCATTTTCCTAACAATACGGTCCTTAACATCTGCCACTTGCGACGCAAATTTCTTGTTGTAAAATTTTCTTTCACAAATTTTTTGAGTCAATTTTTTGTTGATAAAACTTTTGGGTACGACGCACAATACGTCACCCTCAACGATATCAGTTATTTTGTAAGTAAGATAAAGGACCTGCGTCACATTTACCCTTTAAGGGTTTTTGACCGATATCACCACTTTTGTAAGTATGTCATTTCGACAACATCAAAAAACCTTATGGAAATTTAAAAATTCTAGAGAAATCAGTCTCAATCCCAAAATCTAGAAACCAATCTTGGTACCCCTCAATTATATCGAAAATAACCCAAATCCATCGAAAGATCCGATGGAAGTTAGTAAGTGCTAGAGGAATCATCTGTCATCCCAAATTTTAGGAACCAACCTTGAAACACTTCACTAATGTCGAATATAACTCAAATCCATCAAAAAATCCGATGGAAGTTAGGAAGTGCCAGAGGAATCATCTGTCATTCCAAAATTTAGGAACCGACCTTGGAACACCTCACTCATGTCGAAAATAAACCAAATCCGTCGAAAAATCCGATGGAAATTTAAAAATTCTAGAGAAATCACTGTCATCCCAAAATTTAGGAACCAGCCTTGGAACACCTCATCCATGTCGAAAATAACCCAAATCCATCAAAAAATCCGATGGAAGTTAGGTAGTGCCAGAGGAATCACTGTCATCCCAAAATTTAGAAACCAACCTTGGGACTGTCATGCGAGACAAGCTGAAAAAAATCCCAAAATTTCAATTATCTCACACGACAGGCCTGTCAACGAAATACTTGTTTAACTGCCACTGGTCATAATAACGTGAAGCCAAGATACTCTCGTCACTTCATTGACGATTTTGAACACAAAACATTCATTATCTCATTTATGTTTCGATGGTTGTGTTGCCGTTTCTCACACAATCATACTTGAAAACCAGATAACACAAATTAGATTCAGACCGAATACACACCGACACATCTCGCGATTACTAACCGACAAACATTTCTTTTTCTTTGTAATAGTAGATTACGCACCTCTGTCCGAAATGTTTATTTTGACGATTTGGAAGTTATGCGACGAGCCGAAGGAGTGGTATATAATCCAAATCATCAAAATAAATATCTTGGACAGAGGTGCATACGCTATTTTATCTGTCGAGGACAGACATATCGAGATAAAAAAAAAATCCCTAGAGAGATATATACGAAATTTTATCGTTCTAAGGCAGGTAAATCGTCTTATTTTACATTCAATTTACCGACAAGATCCAGTTCCCCTTTAAGCAAAGTATCCAGCATTGCATAAAAATACACCTCGAACGTAATACCAAGCAAACCGTACAGAATGAATCGTACGAAAGGTGACAATTTTTGGTTATTTGTCGATTTGGATTTGGTTGAATCTCGACCCGACTTCATTTCAATTTTATTCACACGAATATTCTAATTAATAACTAAAAATGGAATGAATGCTTGGTTTCACATCACTGACTGAGAAAAACGATATCTTGGGTCAGTGTACATGTTGATAACATGTTGATAATACAGATGTTTTTTCGGCAATAGTGACAGGCCCGTACTGGTCATATTGTCAATCGGATGATGCCCGAACGGGTATTCGATTTTTCGTTTTACCGAAATGTCTTTTTAAAAATTTGTTTCCAGACATGGCAGGTAAATATAGGGGAAGCTGCGGGAAAGTTGAAAAAATACATTTTTAATAGACCGATTGTATTTGCAGGCGCTTGCAAATAGTGGCTCTTGTGGACATTTTGCTGTCACGTGCACATAATGTCTCTTAGATGCTATTTGCACACACCTGCAAATGAAACCCAAGAGACACTATTCGCAGAAAAACGCGAACAGTGTTTTAATATGAGCGGCCGCAAGTTTATATAAAAACAGTTTTTCACACTTTTTCCCACAGCTTTGAATTTCAAGTGATTACACATTTCGATACAACTTTATACAAGAATGATTCGAGTGAATGTGATCCAACACGGCAGAGTAAAATAAACCAGGCAGTATCGTCCATTTTTGAAACGTCAAACAATGAACCTAATACACTGTACAGGGATTACAGCAATCTAAAAATCCAGAAATCTATTACATTTTCTGCTGACCATACACAAATTCATCCGGAAATGAATTCTCTCCAGTTCATTGCTGTATGAATCCCTGTATGATAGTGAACTCAAATGAACACTGACATAAATTGAAAAATTGAAAAATTTTATTCGCAAGACACAAAGGCTACTAGGTCATTCAGGTCCCTAGTCAAATCAAGCGCTACTGCCTGATTTACTTTCATCTGCCGTGGATTCAACGCTGCGTTTCCAATCTCGCACTTTATTTCGTTTTGAATTTGTGGATCGCCCTCTTATGGCGTGAACAAGCCTGTTCGAACTACTTTACATTTATCACAGCTCGGCACATATACAGATTGGTCGTTGTACGTACATGTTCAACGTTTAATTACATTTATTTATGCGTGGAAGTGAAAACTTAATTGTTACGTATACAGAAAGCTTAAAGCATACGGAACAAGTTAACAGAAAATGAAAATGGAAAAAGAGAGAGGAGAAAATTCCGAACACACTGATTGATTTGCATATATATTCCGTATACATTTAAAGCCTTGCTTCGGAATAAAACCAAGCACACATTTCCATTCTCTCCATTTTGTGAATTAATGTTCTTGGTGCAGGAAATGAATATAATTAAACGGTAAACAAACAGTGTGAAACTGAAAAGTTTTATGAAAATGAAAGCTTTTGTTTTTGTTTACCAATATGTAAAGTAGGCTAAACATGAAAATATTATACCCCAGAACGAAAAAAGGATGATGGAATCTGAGTGAAGAATATTCATGTTGGAAAAACAAAAACAATAAGCCTGTAGTGAGCTTAATGAAAAAAAAAAACAACAACAAAAACTGATTCCAGGGTTAAAAGAACCTTTGTGAGTTAGAGTTAGTTACAGAGGGAAAAAAGAGCGTAGTTCATGATAGAAAAAGCGTTGAATAATTTTCTTTGATTTCAGATCTGTAAACAAAATCTCAAATGTGCAAATGGCATGAATGCAGCTTTCCTTTCCGATTCATTTTTAATTTAAAAAGTTCTTTTTTTTCTTCATTCCTTTCGTTAACCCAGTTTGATGAATGGCATATACGAAAATAATACGAAGATAAAGTAATGAGTAATGATACAGCCCCCATCATCCCCCCCATCCATAACTTGCAGGAAAATAAATCTTATTAGCCAGCGAATTGTGTTGTCTATGTGTGTGTGTGTGGCAGTACAAAAACATTATCAAATTTGGCTCATGTCTGTACCGCAAACCCTGTTTCCTATTTCCTAACCACGATGATAATGAACCGTAAAAAGAAAATTCTCTCAGCTTAACACATAAATTAAAAAGTTCTGTTTCCATTGCTTCCAACAACAGATTAGTTTATTTTTCTTTTTCTTTGTTCTCTCGTGCTTTTTTTATTTAAAATGTAAGTTGCAAGTCGTATAAAGAATAATCCTCGAACATATAATATCCCTCTAGATATATAAATGTTCCATCCACACACACTCTTTTTCTCGCAACAAAGTTATCCGACTCAGCTATATAAAATTGTGCTTGGGATAGGAAAATGGTTTGGGACCACAGTGTCTGTGAAGGGAAAAAGAACACATCCAGAAAACGAAAGTTTAAAGAGTTATCAGCATAAATTTACCTATATACACACTCACAGCATAACCGAAATGGGAACCAAAAGTTTCCTTCTGGGTGTCTGGGATGTAAGTATAGTTCTTGACTTTTAAATCTAAAAGTTTTTTTTTTTTATTTTCCCTGTTCTGTTCTGTGTTCCTCTGCTCCGCTATAAGAAGCATTCTCGAATCCGTTGTTCGAATAAATAATGTTAGTCATAATAAATCGTGGCAAAGTGAAATACTTAAGAGGATCTCGATGTGTATACGGTGAATGTATTTACCGAGGCATACTACAATGGGATTTGGTACTTAACTCTTTTACACTATACGGATTACGGATAGTTCTTTCTTTTTAGGTGTGCTGTGTGTTTACTTGCAATTGAACCTTTGAACTTGGAAATGCAATTGTATGAAGTCAAACAATAAGTTCAGTTTACTGCAGTTCACTGTGCTTTCCACACAGTTGTACTTCGGAGTAATGTTAAAGCCGCTTGAAGAGTGTTTACAAAGAACCAACCCAAAGTATGATTCAATCAGTTGAAAATACATTTGATAACCAGAGAAATGATAAGTTGGTACGCCTATGGCCGGGTGGAATGCGTATGTGAATGACAGCTGGCCGCAGGTGTATCAATTTATCATTTCACTGTTGTTAAGCAAATTTGTTTATAAATTCGTTTCAGTCATTTTTGTTAAGTTATGGCAATCGAATGCACTCTCAGATTATGTTCGTTGATACCTAGTATGCTGGTCGTACATATTATGTTGCGTGAAAACATAGTCGGCATACTTTGTAACATAAAATCATTCTGTAATAAATCATTCTACCAACCGGACGTGTCGAAGTTTATTCTGAATCACCAAGAGGTTATGGGCCCAGCTTAACCAGAAATAAGAAAAGACAATAGCAGTGGGCTATTGCCGGTAGCAGAGGGCTGTCGCGTTTTGTGTTGAAAAAGTCGTTAGCAGTGGGCTATCGTATCTGGATTGGAAGAGTCGTTAGCAGTGGGCTATCGTATTTGCATTGGAACAGCAGTGTGCTGAAATCGATTGCGGCAGTGGGCCACAACAAATTCAAAATGGAAATGGAAGACGAAAAGAATGAAATCAAGAAGCTGTACTTGTTCAATGGAAAGGACTTCAATAATTGGAAGTTCTGGGTCGAAACGCTGCTCAAAGAACACGACGTTGAAAACTTTCTCGTCCAAGCATTGGATGAACACGAATCGATCGTAATAACGAATGTCGACACTGCAGCTGATCTAAGGCGGAAAGCTAACTTGAAGGAAACGTTGAGTAAGAAAGAGCGGAAATGTTTTTCATTGATTGTGCAACGAATTGGAAACGACTACCTCGAATATGTTAAGGACAAGGCAAATCCGAAAGAGGCGTGGCAATCATTGTGTGATGCGTTCGAGCGTAAAGGAGTATCGAATCGCATGTTCCTTCGGCGTAAATTGTCGTCGTTGAGAATGGACGATAACGACAGTTTGGAGACCCATTTGCTAAAGTTTGATAAAATCGTTAGAAGTCTGAAGTCAGTGGGTGCCAATATGGAGGAAGAGGACATTATTTGTCAGCTGCTCATTTCACTCCCCAAGATGTATGATCCAGTCGAAACAGCACTCGAAACGATGAAGCCAGAAGAACTTACATTGGAGTTTGTCAAAGGACGTTTGCTCGATTGTGATGTGAAAAGAAAAACCAATGCCATTCAAAGCAATCATTTGGGCGCAAATAAATCTAACAACTTCAATGGGACTCACGATACCTCTGCAATGGTTGGTTATAACAAGAATGTCAAATGTTACATCTGTGGCAAAACTGGTCATTTTCAAAATGATTGTCCAGAAAACGCGAATCGACATTACCGAAACAATGGTACCGGATGCAAGAATTGTTGTCACAGCGCTAATCAAGCACAAACAACTGAAAGTCGAGACGATGGCGATGGTGACGGTAATAGTTCTTTATAGACGAGCATACGATTGAGGAGGTGTGTTAAGTTATGGCAATCGAATGCACTCTCAGATTATGTTCGTTGATACCTAGTATGCTGGTCGTACATATTATGTTGCGTGAAAACATAGTCGGCATACTTTGTAACATAAAATCATTCTGTAATAAATCATTCTACCAACCGGACGTGTCGAAGTTTATTCTGAATCACCAAGAATTTTAGCTGGTTCACTTTTACAAAGTCCACACCTTTTTGTATGGACTTTATGCACTCGCGTGTTAGTCGTAAAATCGTAAATACCATTGTGAATCTCTGGACCAGCTAACAAAACAACTGGAGCAAATTTAGACTCAAATTCGGTTGACATTAACTGTAGTTCATTTATGAGCGATTCGTCGCAGTTTCTGTAAAAAGCAAGTTCGTCAACAACAACACACGATTGATGTAATGGATCATTTTCGCAGGGGGCAAACTGTTATGTAATGGACCACTTTCGCATGGGGCAGTCAATAAAATATTTTTGGTATACAGAGTCCGCGGGTGTCAACAAAAACACCAAGAAAATTTTAGGCAAATTTTCATTTTGACAAGTGTGGCGTTTGCTGCCTGAGCCGAAGGCAAGAAATGCAGTCACAAAGTCAAAGTAAAAACTTCCATACCAGTACGAAGTAAGTTTTACTCGCTTCAACCACTGAAAACACAGTAATTCTGAACGTTCCGTGTTCTAAAGTCACTTTTATGCATATCGGACGTAGAGAAATTTTAATTTTTTCAGTGTATGTGCTCTCTATTTGATAGAAAAAATATTCCCGACCTAGGATTTAAATTGAAATTTTCGATATTATTTGTTATTCTAGGCACACAATAAACATTTGTCGGAGAGAAAACCAATCAATATTCGCTTTCTCAAATGAAAAATTTGTGCTTATATATTGGTTTTTAGTATGCTTATCCTAAAATGTATGGAATGGCATATTTTACAGCGATACAATGTGTTTCGAACAGAATGTGAACGAACGACAAATTTTTTGATGAAGTAGGAACTATCGTTAATGTTTCATTTATATGTAAAAATGGCGGTTTTCAATAGGAACTGAGCGGTTGATATGGATACCGATGGATGGTTGAACAGTCTACATGGCAAAAATCCGATAAATTGACAATTTTTTTCTAATAGATTTTTCAACGGAAAACGCCGTTCACAATAGCTATTTTCATAATAAGGTAGTAAATGGTATTGTTTTGTGCACTAGATGTGAGATTGCCGATACGAGCGAAGCGAGTTCGGCAACACATCGTGTGCGCAAAACGCCCATTTACTACCGTGTTAGGAACAAGGTTTTATCTACTGTAATGTCATAATCACCATAAAAACCAATTTAAAAAAATCAAACTGAAACATCAACACGCCATGACACCGTCACTCATTCATATTCCCCACAAATAAAACACACATCTAGTACACTGTCAAGAATTGGTCAATTTTCAGTGAATAAATGAGAAATTATCGAAGTTTTCCGTGAATAAATGTCACATTATCGAAGTTAGCCGTGCGCAAATGACCATTTATCGAAATTTTCAGTTAATAAATGTAACGTCCTGTGAATGACGTGTTTAAATCTAGCCCATTTTGATTCTAAAAGTGACGCTCAAATTGTGAATATTATCACATTATAGGAGATAAATGACGTTATGTGAACGCAGTTTCCGTTGAAAAATCTATTAGAAAAAAATTGTCAATTAAATTCATTTCAGGAACACCGTGTCTTGTCTACCCTACCATACAACGCATAAAAACCTTAGAGAGGCGAATTTGTGATAGAAAATATATGAAATCGTCTCACAAATTCGCCTGTCAAAGGTTTTTATGAGTTGTACGGTAGTACGTTTCACACATGAAATATTAAACAAAGAATAGTAGGTTACAGTGCATGCTGCGAAAATGATTCATTACATGGGGGAACAATTTTGAGATACGAGCAACTCACAAGTGTGTGTTTAAGCGCCAAGGTTTGAAAACTGTTATTTTGACAAGGGTAGAGTTTGCATATCCGAGCCGAAGGCGAGGTATGTAACTACCCGCGTCAAAATAACAGTTTTCAAACCTTGGCGCTTAAACACACACGCGTGAGTTGCGAGTTTCAAAATTGTTTCCCCAAGTAATGAATCATGGCAGCAGCTTGCACTGTATTCTATTTTATTGCTTGTCCAAGCGAAAATTGATTCTTACATATCAATTCCTTAACGCAGTAACAACGAATCTAGTATACCGCCGAACCCTCCGAAATTGGCTCACACGTCTACGAAGAAAAAAATCCCGAAAACAACACTAATGTTATGTTGGTATTGTTACAGCAGTAATCTCAATACACGTCACAACGGTCACAACAGTCGGCTTGTCACTGAATTGTTTTTCCGTTTCAGGATAATGCATTAATTTTGTTGTTTTCGTTATTTAGAATAAAAATTTTGCAGTGAAATGAAGTGAATAATGTCTAACATAAGCAAAGTGTTTAGTGTTCTCGAATATAAGTGAAAAATACGCAACTAAAAGTGTTTGCCATGTGTTCATTACAAACATTGAATTTATTGCTGGAGCAAAAAATGTTTTGTGATTTTCTTTTCGAAATAATTCAAATGCTTTTGCGACATTCAACTCATGCCACTGGAAAATTTGTGTTCAAAAACACAAAACATCAAAAATTATTTTCTTTTTTTCTGTTGGAAGGCATTAAATATTTCAGATGATGCATTCTCCTTCATCTGGCTGCACCCCGCGAAAACTCGTTTTACGTGAATGACTGTGCACCCCGCGAAAATAGAGATTCCTTGACGATAGTGTCACACAAATATCCCTCATGTAATCGACCATTTTCGCAGGGGCCAAATTGATATGTAAGAATCAATTTTCGCTTGGGGCAAGCAATAAAATTTATGACAACGAGCGTGTTCATTAATGGTATATCCCACAAAAAACTCAAAAGAGGAAGAGGTGACGCTAGTACTGTAAAAGTTAAACTTCCAAAACATTAGATATCAAATTTCTGCGCCTCAACGTAATCAATTTTGACCAAGAAATTTTAACAAGAAAATATGTCAACGAGAAGTTTACCGATGAGATTTTACAACGAAAGTTTTACAAAAAAAGTGCCGGTGCTGTTTTCGTAAACAAATGTAGTGCTACAATACCCACATGAAACATTTCTATTGACTCGAATATGGTGAAATAAATGTGTGAAGATGCTTCAATTTCAAGTAGGGGTTTCTCCGGTTGTAGATAATCGTTTTTAATGATCTATAGCTCGTTGAACTCGCATTGGATATAATTTTGTTTTTGATTCGGTTCAGAACCCAGTTCTCCCGTTGGTTGTTCTTTTTTCTTTTTTAGAAAAGGCGAACTAGCGTCACAAACCTCCGCTATTGTGCTTGGGTTTATGATGCATTTCTGAAACCACATCCTACATTTAATCAAAATTCGTACGACTTTTACGCGACAAATTTATGAAATTTTCCACTCAGATAAGCATAGGAAAATTCAAATTATGAATCTCAAATGAACAGAGAGATTTTCAATTGTTAGCAGCAAATCATTTTATTATTAGTCATCTTGGGATGAAGCATCAGCTTCGAGTTGCACATCAGTGTTATCTTATATTTAATGCACACACATATGCGAGTGAATCGTATTTACTAGCTCTTGAAAAGCGGTGGTATTATTATCTCTGTAAAAGCTTTTAGCTGCTAAAATTATGCCCGACGGAAATTCTGTGTATCAAAGCTTTTGCAGTATTGGATGCATTCATCAAGTTAAAATCAGATTAAGAAATTATTGATGGCATACACTCATCCACTTTAGATTTAGAACTTCTAAATTAGAAGGCAGTAATAATCTACTTAGAGATTCACTGCTGTATGCTCGTTAGAGTGAATTATCACTTGAGTTTTCATACAAACCAGTAAGTAAAGGTTAACTGTGAAATGAAGTGTAACTAGTTTTCCGGGAATTGTTCATACATACGCATTTGTCAGTATGGACAGTTGGTTCATATTTTGCAAGGAAGACTCTTTCGCATTTGAAGTGTGCCTTTCGCACATGTTTTCTTGATTTTTCGGTACAGTGACATCTGATGCTAGCGGAAGATTCTTACGGAATGGTCTGTTGGCATATGTCAAGGGCATAGTAAATAGTTATGGTAGGAAATTTTGTTTTATGTCTGGGGAGCGTTCATAAATGACTTTGTTTTTGGGAGAAAACAGCGACTCCGCACAAAAAGTTAATTTGTCTGAAAAATTTCCGACAAAAATGCGGAAATCTCCCTTCGGAAATAATTTTTTTTTGATCGTTGCGATGGAATTTGGAATTAGTATATGATGGGATAGGATGTGCAGGAAAACCAATGCTTTCTAAGCACCTATAGGCCTATAAGCTGCAAATGGTCATAGAGAGATTTTAAATTTTAAATCGTATGATTGATCCATTAGAACATAGGTGACGCTAGTAGTTAACATTTTAGAGTCACGATTGTGACTTATGTATGCAGGACTGAACGGGCTACCTAAGCGCTCTGATATGTGATATGTAAAATTGATTTGAAGAGATGATAAGGCGCGAAAAACACTTCCAAAAAGTGTCAATATTTCAAATGGCAGGAAAAATACAAAAGCTCACCTGTGGTTTTCCAGGTAGCCACATATGGCTAGTCAGGAGAGACATATCATTCACGATTATGATATTGAAGTACAGGCATGGTGGTCTCTGTTGTCAGCAGAGACATATCATTCACGATTATGATATTGAAGTACAGTCATGGTAGTACCTGTTGACTCGAACATGGTGTTGATCTGAGCCTGATTTGGTTTATATTGCCTGATCTGATATTATTGGAAACATGACATTCGTCAGTGCAGTTTCAGCTAGATCTGTTGTTATCCAAGAGATCGAGTTTTCAGGTTCATGTTTGCTGTTTGCATTGTAACTCATAACCTAAGTAAGAATTTCTGATGAAATAAGGGCCTGCGTTAAACTATTCATTTCAACATACAACATACAAATCAGGTTATCACCAGATATTCACCATTTCTAATCCCTGATACAATTAATCTTGCCTTTTGTTAGGCATTGAATGACCTACTTCACAAAACAATTCCGGATAAATGCATTAGAACGGAAGCTTCCCCTTATACGAATTACGAATAAATGGCATAATTTCAACAAACACGATGAATGGGCTGGGTATATAGAGAGTCAAACGTGTTCTTTCCATTAATTCATAAGCCAAAATTCAATTAGCGATTATGAATCCCGAAATCGTATTGAAATAAATTGTTCGGTGTATTTAGCGTATAAGCGACGTCTTTGTGATGTGCCTTTAGCTTAAAGTTGTGTAATGTGCATTTATCGCTAAACAATCATCAACAAAATTTATGCTGTCGTTCCATTTTGCAAAGCAATTAATTAATGTTTTACTACTGAAATAGAAATATTTCATTCAGCATGGCTTAGCTATCTACATCTACCATTCTATCTAACAGCTCATAAAGTTTCCATTTTTCAATTAAGAGCAATGATTCCCTAAAGCTCGGTCGCAAACATTTTCCCTGTGTACACATTTTGTCTAACTAAATATTCAACGCTCAATTTTGTGAGAATGCTCTACGCCTGCAGCTTTATTATATTTCGCTTCTGCGCAATTCTCTTTCATATCGGCTGTTGATAATCTGTCAGTAACAAACAAACTGAATAGAAATGTGCACGATGAACGTTCTTCGCGGACTTCACATTGCAAGTTCACGATGAACACTAAATTCGATATGTGACCAGCGAAGATTTTGATCAAATAAGCCACTGGTAAAAGGTTCAAAAATTCCAAAAGTTCATCGGGAATCACCCGACTTCCCAACATGATCAGGTCGGGCCTTTAGTGATTGTATGGAGTGAACTGGTATAACAGCTGAGAATCAAACGTAGACATAAATTCGGTTGACATTAAGTGTATTATCAAAAAGTGAAGCGAAAATTGCTTTCGAAATAGTGCAGTGACAGTGAACAATGAGTTTCCTTGTTAGGACATAAGTCCAATCATCTACTTTCCGAATAACAAGCAGATTGAGAATCATTATTGATTGAGTAAAATAAACAAAAACAAGGCATCAGAACAGTCGGAGCGTTTGCTGCGACTTAGCCCCGTACGACCCGTAATCCTATTTCGTCCGTAGCCGTAATATATCATAATACGTCCGTAGCCGTAATACGCCCGGAACCCTAATACGTCTACAACCCTCTAATGCGTCTGTTACCAAAATGCAAGTCAAGTTGGGCATGGTCAAATTTACTGAAAGTGTTCATTTTTAAAATTGCGCTAGCGCAATTACGAAAGCCCGTACGAAGTACCTCTCAAATAAAACCAACAATTTGCGACAATATTTTAGAAACCCAAAATTTTTTGCCAACTTTCTATTGGGTATTCAATTACCTCTCAAATGAAACAAAAACTAGCAAAATCGGATGAGATTTACTCGATTTACTTGATTTATGTGCAAAAAGCACTTAGGGCCGAGTAGCGGCCTTAGTCCAAGGGCCCAAATTTGTAACTTTTTTCGCCACGTTCTTTTCGGTATTCAATTACTTTCCATAAAAAACTAAATTTGGCAAAATCGGATGAGATTTACTCGATTTATGTGGAAAAAACACTTAGGGCCGAGTAACGACCTTTGAGCCCTCCCAACAAGCTCGCGTTGCATCCTACACAAAAACAATGTTCAGCTTTGTTCTACTCGTCAATACCTTTCATTTGATATATCACAAGCAGCTATTGCGTGCGTATTTCGGTAGATATCGTCGAAAGACTGAAAAACACCTACAGGGCCCTAGCTCTGGAAGGGCCGACCGACCCCACCATGCCCATTTTCGAACTTGACCTTACTTTGGGAAAAAAAGAATTTTGAAAAAAGGTTGTGATTTGCTCAAGCTAGAGGGGTCACAGACGGACGGACGGACGGACATTTTTTTTATTGCGGATTCGTCATCTATGAACATAACCAAATGCTTTGCCCTTACTGTCTGCTTCCAATTCGACGTGTTACAAACGGCATATTAATCTTATAAGCCACCAGTACTTCGTACGGGGCTAAAAATGAAGAAAATCTCAAACGACAATCAACGAAAGACTGTCCATGTGTTGCGTTAATGGTTGATGGTTACAAATTCGGTGCAACCTCAACACACACTCAGTTTAGTGAATAATTTTCTCTATTACCTTTACTACACGGGGTCCACCTACATTTGTGTCCAAGATAAGTGAATTCATTGCTCTTAAGTTTGAAAAAGCGCCTTAAAATATTACCAGATTGTTCGTTGCGGCTGCGGTAGGAAATGTTTCATGCTGGCAATGCCAAGTATGACCGTAGCATTCAGCTCAATCAAGTGAAAATATGTCCGAATAACTTTATTTAGACAGAGCGGTCAAAACTCTAATTGACCATTAACTTGAGTGTGGTTTCTGTTACAAATTTGCCATACGACTGTTTGTGCATGCGTACGAAACTGAAAATGGAATGTGAAAATATTATTTCAATCATACAATTGAGCACTTCAATGCACTTAATTTATGATATGAAATTGTACATCGTATACCATCGCCGGTTATAATAATAATATATAAATTCTGTGAACATATATAGGTTGGTTTTGGTTGGCTATATTATGTTACGTATATGTATACATTCAACGACAGCGTTGGTTTGATGATTAATTAGGGTGAACGAAGTTTTGAGTTTAATTCAGCAAAGATTTTCTCTCTATTATGTGTATTTATGGTAAAATAAACTTACTTAGGCATATTTGATTTAATTTTATCTCTTATGTTGTCGTCTTTCATCCGATGTAAAGGGACTTATCTATCGGTATACACATACACCGCCATGCATTGCATATTATATCTGTCTATACGTGGTGCCTTATAAACCAAAGAAAAGACATATCATCATATTGTATAGGTAGATGGGGAGCGTGTGTAAAATACAAAATCTTGAACGATATGATGGATTTAACTATATGAATTATGTCGCATCGTTTGTTGGCATTGTGTCAATGAAAAATGAAGCTGCGTATAGTTTTCAAATTCAATTTTCTCGGGGTGTCTTGGTTATTATGAAGAAAGTTAACAAGAGAACAGACACTTTTACGGTGTAAAATGTGACAGTGTGTACTGTCAGTTTAATATGCGGAGATCATATTCTGAAACACTTCTTCTCGTCTTTCGTCTTATTTGCATATTTTGCCACCGAATGGAAATTAATTAGAAAATAAAATTAATATCCGGCGACAAAAGATGTCAACCAATAATAATAAATTACAGCAAATCAACTGTGTAATTGAAAAAATGTTGGATAAAAAATGGCTTTTTAAATTGAATGGTTAGAGTCTGCCATCGGAATGAACAGAGTTGATTTCGATGTCTTCGAACAGTGTTATGAAATGCTACAAATAGAAACTGACCGATAAAGGGTAAGCGTGTAAGGGGTTGAGGAATCTTTGAAGTGACTACATACTGTCAATCAACTGACATGGTCATATATATTTCGTTTGGTCTTACACATCTGTGTCTGTCGTTGTAATTGAATTGGATGCTTTGTACATCGAATAAGGAAACATGGCCAGGATATGAAAAACAAACTCGATTCAGGTCTGACAGTCGTGGCAGCAATTCGATTCGATTTTTAAATAGTATTTACATGCTACATGCGTTTCAAGCACTGCTCTCGACGCCTTCAGCATGTAAAATCCATTACATATACCTCGGAAGATGAAAAGTCTCGTTTTTGTGTGTTTATTGACCTCGGCTACGTCTCGAATGAACAAAATTCACACGAAAGCTCTACTTTTCATCTTTCATTTGTCATGCAAAATACTATTTATCGGTCACTGATATGAATATCTAAGTGCAGAAAGGGAACGTGTCCAATTTGTGAATCAAAAGATTTTTTTTTGACATCGTCATCGGAAGTGAAGCTAAATGAATGAAATTTAATTTTTCTTATAATTCGCTAATTGGACACGTTACATTTTTGTAATTAGATATTCACATGTTTCCTACAATCTTCGGCTGGAACATCACACGACTCAGATCAAGGTTTTGATAACTAGCCAAAATCCTGCTGGAGTCAACCCACTTATCCTATCCCATGTATGGAAGTTACGCAGACTGCTGAAGCAGTTAGTTATCTTATAAATGTCGGTTGGTTTAGCTGTATTTTTAGACCCGTACGAAGTACTGGGGTCTTATAGGTTTACGCATACGTTTGTAACACGTCGAATTGGACTCCCTGAGTAAGGGGAAACCTATTGTGGTTGTCTAGAGATGCCAAATCAGTGAAAAAAAATAGTCCGTCTGTCCGTCTGTCTGCACGATAACTTGAGTAAAACACATCCGATTTTGAAAATTCTTTTTTTTCCCGTTTGGTAATGTCAAAAGACAGGCTAAGTTCGAAGATGAGTGGTTTTGGATCGACCCCTCCCGAGCTGTGGCCCAATAAGTGCTTTACGGTTTTTCGAAGATATATCCGGACATTTAAACGTTACACTTGTAAGTGATACGTCAAATGAAAGGTATTTACAATACTAATCGACAAAAAAAAGTTTATGGAAATCAGATGACCGACTCGTGAGTTAGACCCCTTGGTGTGAAACAGGCACAGGGCGGCAAGCAGTTTTTGCTTGTAGGTCGGCCACATTTGAACATATTTCGTCTGTTTTAGCTTTATTAGATAGGTATTGACCGTACCAATCAGGGAAAAAAAGTTTTTGAAATTATGTTCTCCGGAGCGTGAGCTAGGTCTCTTGGAGTGAGCTCTTATCTGGCTACTCGGCCGTACAGTGAACGTGGAGTATTTTGTCAATATCTCGAGTAAATTTTCACCGAATTTCATGAATTTTTTTTTGTTTGAAAGGTATTAACGAATGTAAAGCGTCGGTAAAATTTCCGGTCTCCTAACAAAATGGCTGCCGGTGGCCATATTGTTGGATTTTAATAAAAGATCTTGGGAAAAATGATGCTTACAGAGTTTCTGTTAACATGGAAATAATTTGTTATGTGTGTGGGGTGTTTCAGGCATTCCATATATGGACATCTATATATATTCACCTATATTGAGCTATATACAGGCATATAGAGCTATATAATTGCATATTCCTCTGTGAAATGTTTATTTACAGTGAAATATAGGTAAATATAGCGGTATATAGCTGTTCAAATAGGAATTTATGAAAGTTGACTTCGTACGGGGCTGTCTATATTGCCTCCGGCAATTTATTTGTATATGATAACAAGGCAAAGAGTGGATAATGCAAGTGATTTTAAAGGGCGAATAGCTTTTCAGTAGAGAATGAAGTAAAAGAAATGAAGAGTTTCACAGTAAAGGCTTTTGATACGAATAGGTGTTTCGTACGGGTCGGCATTAGCTTTGTTTCATGCATAATTTGAGTTGAGTGGAAATTTTGCATTAGAATATGTAGTGAAAACGAACGTTTTTTTTTGCGTTGTTCTCTTATACTGAATAATGGTAGTCTGCGTAGAGGTTCGGTCATAAATTAAGATATGAGAGTGACACTCAGTGTCTACAACTTAGCGTGTTAATACATTTTTTGTGGTGGATTTTGTGTAATATAGGAGCGTTGCAGGTCATAAAAATGTTGATTTTTGCGTTTCCTAATTTAAAAACGGCGCATAACCTGCCAACATCTCGGATTCAAATGAAAATTACTTGCAAAAACTAGGTAGCGATCCCTAGTACGAATATGAGTTACACATCTAGGACTTCAATTCCAAATTCGAACAATTCAAAGAAAACAGTTGCAAGGTGAACGTTCTTCCCAAAATCCTTTATCATTGTTGGTCTCGAAGCGATGATAGAGGGTCGAAGGAACTGAATAAGAACACGTCTCGTTTAATGCTGTACAAGAAAGGAAGTGAATTTATTAATTGTCAAAATGTCAAACAGAGTTGAGTACTTATGCTACCGAGTATTTACAGTGTTGTCATATGTGAGACTTACATTCCCAGCAATTGCACTCGAGCGCGCTCGGGGCGAAATAAGAAAACATTCTCTGAATTCCAAGCTACACTTACGACTCCAACAACATTATAAAATTGAGTTGATGCTCGCAAAGTATCCAAGTCAACGCATTGTTCCAACATAACCATTTTCAGTGTACAGAAACAAATATTTTCATAAATCTCTGCCGATAAACTTTTACAGATGAGATAAGCTCTGACATATGCCCTTTAGTTCTCGTTCCAACGAATCCAGCCAAAAAACCAATATTTTTCCTCAAAATTGGACTTGATGAAATGTGCAAAATACAAGCGAAAGAGTTTATCTGACGTCGAATAAACACAATAACACACAAAACACAGACTAACTATACATCAGTGGATATGGCAGATATATGTACACGTATCCATAGAAGCGGTTGCATACACAGTACATTAAATTTCATAAAAATAATAGAAATGAAAGGAAAGTAGAAAAATATTGTACGAAACAGTGAAGCGAGAAAACAACTTGAAAATGTTTAAGCACACGACATAGGATTTACGGCAGACGAGGTGCTCATCGAACCATAACAATAATGGTGATCGGTCAACCGAATCCTTTTTTTTTTTGCTCTCTATTTGTCAACCACACAAAGGGCATTATAACATACTTACTGACAAACGACATAAACTTGTTTACTGGAACATGTATGGATGTGCGAGACATGTTGATTAAATTTGATTCTAGGTAGCTAGGTACAGTAAATAAGTATAGCACGTATAACTTGTCAAACTGTATACGTATACGATCATCATACGTCGAGATATATGCGGTTATACCACCAAACGTAACAAATTATTAACGGTGGCATCTAAATTGTGTACAATATGTTTCCTGCTAACGTATACACAAATTCTGACATATTCACACTTCATCTGCCGATGCTAATCTAGAGGAACTGTACAACATTGCAATAAATATTATTTTTTCAATGTTCACAATGTCCTGGAAATCGAGGGGGAAACTACTTCGAAAAACGGCGGCCAGGAATTTGACTTTGCATGACTTTTTTGTACTCCCGTGGTTTTTTCAATAGACCCGTGATCTTCCGGATATCGCCGAATTTTACCGACTTCGTGACTTTTTCGTGACTTTCTGTAACGTCACTTTCCGCTAATTTCCGTGACTTTTCGTAATTTAAGTGAGTTTCCGTGACTTTCAGATCCGTTTTCTGAATTTCGTGACGTGCCTTTAACCAGTCAGAAACGGCAAGCATATAGTAACAGTTTTACTATCTGATCTATTACTTCATTTGATCGAAGATTTTCGTAGATTGATTTCAGAAATCTTTTACTTCATTTGTTTTGAACATGATTTTTGCTATATTAGACCTCATTAGTCAGAGCTTGTCGTTGTCGATAACAGATGACAGCCGTCTGTAACAGGTTAATTGTCTTTTTGATTTATTCCTGATAAATTTGAGACTTTTTTCTCGATCCTGAGACATGACTTTCCGGATCTATTTCCGGTCAACGAAAAAATGCGGTATTCTGGTAACCTCATAACCGGGAAATATTTTCGGCAAAAATTTTCGTTGCAGCAAAACCTTCGCCGAACAGACCACCGGTAAATGTATGGACCGTTAAGTTCGTTTAACTTTTCTGGTTCCCCCTCGCAGGAAATACATATCAAATCTACAATCCACAACCCATTGACCGAAACTTAACCCCAAAAACATTGTCACGGAGATATGGGTTTCACACAAAACATTCTGATATTGCCAATTACAATAATAAAGGTGTCAGATGCCTCATATGAATGCCAGTGAAAAGTTTCCCTTTTATATCTCCTCTCTATCGTAACAAAACGTTATGTGTACGGAACAATGTGCCTTTCGGAAAATTTTCCGTAGTTATTATCGTGATGAAGATGATGATGATGATAATGATGATGACCCTTTAAAATATACCTTGATGATGATGTTGATGACGATTCAACGACCGGGGATATGCCTATTTTGCGAGGTGAGTGAGAGAGGAATTGAGGGTTTTTCAAATCACGCATAGTTACATTATAACAACACCTGGGCGGATTTTCTATGGCATTTTTTTCGTGTGTATTATTTCTGTACCTTTTTCCATTTCATCTACCGACTGGCTAATATTATTATCATAGCTTTCTGTGTGTGATGCTGATGCCTAGCTTTGTACAGTACATTTATTTATGAAAAGAGATTTTTTGTTGTTGTTCCGGAATGTTTTTGGATATAATAAATAGTAAGATGGGTGTGTGTAACTAGGGTAACTAGACATAAATATGTACGCATCATCAACATCTAGGACTTTTGTTTCGTGTTTGTGAATGAAGATTTATGGTTTTTTCTTCGTTACATGAAAGAAAGTTGTTGGTCTACGATGGGTGGTTGAAGCTAAGTTACATTTTATCGTTGTCGACATTAACTGACACGTTTCTTTAAACTTTGCTAGTTGGGAATACAGATGAAGACAGGCTTAAATGAAGTCAAATTGTAGTTATCTTTCATGTGCTCGAACGTCCACATTAAAACATGTGTGGAAATGCTTTCGAACGAATTAGGTGCAGTTTATAAAGGACGAAGCAATAGATTCACAAAAGCTTTCGGATAAATGCTCGGAGTTTGATGATGTCACGACAATTGAAATTTATTCTTGCAATCAAATTGAGCGTGTGTACGTACCACGACATTTGTAAAGCAGGTTCTGGGTTTGAGTGAAAAATATTTATTTCAATGGATTTCACCTCCTTTTACCGGCAAAGTATACTACAAGACAGATCAAATCCGTCTAGTTATCTCATTCGACAGTTATGGCTTGTTGCAGGCTCTATGGGTATTCAAGCGATGTCCCAAGAGCTTCTTGACTTTTATATGAATGAAATGCAATGGAGGGAGAGCTCTTTTTAACATTTTCGTCATGCAACGACCGAATGGCTTTTATGAGTCAGTCCAGCTCCAATTGTATTTGGTTGGAGATTAATGTCAAATTACCAATGCGATAGATGCGCTAGAAAAATTCATTATCACGGGCATGCATCGATCCTGGATCATTTTGGTGGAAGGTCAGCAAATGATCTTGTTGTATGTAGTACATACTATGTACATACCCATATTTTTGAGATATTTTACAATTATGAATTGTAAATGGTATGATTTATCTATTAGAACATAGGTGGCGCTAGTAGCTGATATTTTAGAATCACGATTGGGACTTAGATATGTGACCTATGAGAACTGTGTTCAGAATCTTTGTTTTTCTTAAAGACCTATTTTCAAATAATTACCGCTGCTTTTGAGAAGAAAGTGAGGACCCGCTTTGGAAAGTTTTTCCTAATCGTAAGTGATTAGTCAGCTCTATCGACCGTAATACTTCTTGGCTGAAAAAGCACACAAAAGAATTTTCAACTAAGTGAAAGCACCATCCATCCCTGCTATTAGAAATAAAATCCAACGTAAAAGATATTTTGTTTTAATACGAATCTAAAATTAATTTCCTTATAATTAACTACGTATTACGCCATAAACATGAATGTGAATACATCGTAGAAATATCCTTAAATTAATTTAACATGATCGACACTTTAATTAAACGTAACATGTATTCCATGCATCGAAACAGGCATCCACTTTGATGGTATTAACCCGGAAGAAGGTAATTGAACAAACAATTGGTATGAGTAATAGCATTTGATTGGAGCTGATTTATGATGTACACACCAGCAATTCATAGAAATTCATAAAATTAAATAGAATTCCTGTGCCAAGGTATTATCAATGACGAATTGTGTGTCTTGCTACGAACGTTGCACAGACAATATTTCCGCAATATTGACAATTTTAAATTCCACATAGACAATAATGATGACTCGATATGATTTTGTTTTTACAGTGTGAGATGCGGGAAAACAGGAAAATTAGTGGAATATGCAGTTTTCCTTGCTTTCTCGCGAGTAGCTACTGTTGTATGTACAAACCCGATTTTCTTTAAATTAAATATTTTGTTGAGTCTCGGGAATACCTTTCATTTGACATATCGCACACCATTTTTGAGCGAAACGACGAGCCGAGACAAAATATTTAATTTTTAAGAAAATCGGGCTTGTACATACAACAGTAGTTATTCGCGAGAAAGCAAACAAAACTGCATATTTTCCTAATTTTCCTTTTTTTCCCGCACCTCCCAGATGTTTATCGATTTACGGACACATCGTCCCAGACATGTTATTTTTCTTTTCCCTAATGTGATCATTTATGTCGTATCTGGAAATATTTTAACATCCTGTGGCACAGACATTTGATTAAAAAATCCTTAATATAATGTTGAACATTAATTTAATAATCATGTCTAATGCTGCCAATCAACTTAAAACATAATCTAAATTACCTCTGTGACCCTCATCAAAATACTTCATTCTAATTATAATATAAATTTGCATAAAGCTTACCGAAGTAACATCTAATCTACTTCAAATTTATAAATATAGAGAGACTTGTATTTTAAAAAAACATAGCTAACGCCGACCCGTACGAAACACCTATTCGTATCAAAAGCCTTTAATGTGAAACTCTTCATTTCTCTTACTTCATTTTCTTCTCTGCTGAAAAACTATTCTTCCTTTTAAATCACTTACATTATCCACTCTTTGCCTTGTTATCATATACAATTAAATTGCCGGAGGCAATATAGACAGCCCCGTACGAAGTCAAATTTCATAAATTCCTATTAAAACAGCTATATACCGCTATATTTACCTATATTTCACTGTAAATAAACATTTCACAGAGGAATATGCTATTATATAGCTCTATATGCCTGTATATAGCTCAATATAGCTGTATATAGGTATATATAGATGTCCATATATGGAATCCCTGAAACCCCTCACAATTAACACATTATTTCCATGTTAACAGAAACTCTCTAAGCATCATTTTTCCCACTTTATATCACTTTTAATAAAATCCAATATGGCCGCCGGCAGCCATTTTGTTAGGAAACCGAAAATAGTACCGACGCTTTACATTCGTTAATACCTTTCAAACAAAAAAAAATCGTGAAATTCGGTCAAAATTTACTCGAGATATTGACAAAATACTCCACGTTCACTGTACGGCCGAGTAGCCAGATAAGAGCTCACTCCAAGAGACCTAGCTCACGCTCCGGAGAACATAATTTCATAAACTTTTTTTTCCCTGATTGGTACGGTCAATACCTATCTAATAAAGCTACAAGCAAAAACTGCTTGCCGCCCTGTGCCTGTTTCACACCAAGGGGTCTAACTCACGAGTCGGTCATCCGAATTCCATAAACTTTTTTTTGTCGATCGGTATTGTAAATACCTTTTATTCGATGTATCATTTACGAGTATAGCGTTTAAATGTCCGGAGATATCTTCGAAAAACCGTAAAGCACTTATTGGGCCCCAGCTCAGGAGGGGTCGATCCAAAATCACTCATCTTCGAACTTAGCCTGTCTTTTGACATTACCAAACGGAGAAAAAAAGAATTTTCAAAATCGGATGCGTTTTACTCAAGTTATCGTGCAGACAGACGGACGGACAGACGGACATTTTTTTTCTTGCTGATTTGGCATCTCTGGACAACCACAATAGGTTTCCCCTTACTCAGGGAGTCCAATTCGACGTGTTACAAACGTATGCGTAAACCTATAAGACCCCAGTACTTCGTACGGGTCTAAAAAGAAGAAAAATCTTCCATGTATACCTACCTACGCGTAGAATGTCGCGTAGTATTTATAAAAATGTTGAAACGAAGAAGGAAAGAAAAAATCGTTTAAAATTATGTTATTAGATTCACTGTTTGTAATTTATTTATTTTTTTCTTGAAACTCTGGTTGGTTGCTGAAAGAGAGTTAGGGAGAACTATGATCTCCGATATGAACAAATTTGTTGGAACTCTGGTGTGGGCTTTCTTGAATCACGTACTGACCAAAAAAAGAATATTTCTTGGACATATTTGCAGAACTTCATGAGGCGAATGGCGCAACCAACGCCAATTTCCGAGAATAATCATATACAATTCATCCAACAATTAAGTGCTTTGGTTCATTGAAATGGTAATTGATTAAGTTCTATAACTGTTACTTCTGGCAATTGTAATCCTCTGTACTACAGAGTCTGTACACTGTGCGTAGGCACTAAGCCGGCTAATGCTGTTGTTCATTTTACTTTACTGAACGCAGTGTTTCTTTTGGATAAATATAACATTCTGTTAAACTTTCTCTTGCTTTGTTGAGTAAAATAGCGTACGCATCTATTCGGGGGCCTGTGTCTCTCACCCCCATGTCACAATCACCTTCGTCACCATTTTCCATAATTTCTTCCATAGATACGTAATCTGCAATTACTCACTGCGAACCGGGGTGAGTAGTAGTAGATTACATTGGATGCTTCGAAAGTAATTCTTTACGTGAGGTCCCAGTTTTGTGATTAAAGAAAACACCCAGGTGTGTTTTTGAGCAACCACACTGACAAAAAAGTTTCGAAAAACTCAACTGTTGCAGGTAACTTTGTCTCCAGGTACAATAGCTGCCACAGCTGTAGCGCACCATACAAAAAATACAGCTGTGGCAGATAATGTAGATTACCTGGAGACAAAGTTACCTGCGAGAGGTGAGTTTTTCGAAACTTTTTTGTCAGTGCAGATCTCTGTAACTCTCTTTTCAAGAAGTTTAGAATTTCATATCCGGTCGAAAAACAGTCACCGAAGAGAGTTGCTCAAAAATACGCTAGTGAATTTGCGAGCATAACACAATTGTTTCCGAATAGAATGTATTACGTTGCAGCATCCAATGTATACGGTTTTACAGCTTACGACATGCGATAGTAAAATTTTCCATAAAAATTCACGCAAGTTGCAAATTGTTATGTAATGTTGAACTTTCGCGAAGAGCATGCAGTAAAATTCCTTCCTTCCCACTCTAATCGTATTCATTAATATTACATAATGGTTTGGAGATTTTTATTTTGATAAGTGTGCCGCAGCTCGAGCCGAAGGTGAGTGCTGCAAGAACGAATCAGTTGAAATAAAAATCTCCGAAATATTTCGAAGTATTATTTTACACTAGCGAAGACCACCGAAAACGAGTTTTAACGCTAGCGTCCGTGAAGTAAAAAAGTGGTTATTTTCTCTTTGTGCGGTGACGATCGGTCGAATGGCATTTGTAGTAAGAAAAATGCATCACTTACTCTCCCGTGTTGAGAAAATAGAACTTTTCTCACTTGAACTGTCACTTTGTTTATGTTTTCAACAATGTTAAACAAATACCTTATCCTTCAATCGAAAAACGTTTTACACAAAAAGTGTCATTTCCAATGAAAATTTTCCATCATCAGTAGTGCTCCTATTCTTCGAATGTCTAATAAAAAGCTGATGCCTGCGAAACGAAAAGATTTTTTCAGCATTTCATATAAAACCTTTTCCCATATCGAAAAAAAGATTTTTTTATTGATAATACGCACGTCGTCACTTTTTCTTTAAATGAGCCCTTAAAATACGAGTTTCAGTCCCTGGCACATATAGCGTAACTCAAATTATAATTGACAGTAGTGACATTTTGCAATGTAATATTTTTGAAGAAAAAATAAAACAAAAATCTTGAATTTACCAATGAATTTCCAATGAAACAAATGTTTATTGATGAGACACGATAAAAAAAATTTGATGCGCTGTACCAACGCACTTCGGGTATGAGTGGTACTCTAAATAGAGTACTGAAACTGGACAGTGTATCATACAAATGTAAAACATTGTAAAAACATTTTCATGTAAAATACAGTACTTTTTGCAGCTGGCCACTATCATCATGCTTGAAGTGCGTTGGCTGTACCTATACACACATCAGACATACGTTCGTTACTACAGTGGATAGAAATCAGTTCCACATAAAGCAGACGCAGACACTGCCATAGTATATTTCGTTTATTGACGTAAACAGACTATATTCTACATACATAGTCTACGATGGTTTTACATCAAAGACGTAATTTCTTTTCCCTTCGTCAAAGGAAGGACTTTGTATACTTTAGAGTTCAAGCAAGAAGCAAAAAATATTTGATTTAATCTACTTATTTAGCGAAAACAGATAACAATATTTGCAGTACACTTTATTCTCAGAAATTTAAACATCATATCCATCCCGAGAAAAATTCCTTTAGCGGTTTGGTAAATAAATCTCTGTGAAAAGTTACATGTTCAGAGGAGATAAATGGCTCAAATTCTTCTGTCAGTGTGTTGATAATCACATGAATATGATTTTTGATTCGGAAAATTCTAAACAAAAATTTAATGAAGAAAGCAAAAATATGTTTGCTTAATAGGGTAAGGTAACATCACAAATAACTGATATAAAAACCTTCGCTTGAGTACAAATTCTTTGGAAAAGTACTTTTTCCGTTCTCCATTTTCTTGTAAATTTGCGGCCAGATTTTTAATCAACAATAAATCATAAATAGACAGGAGAAATAGACTCGTGTGAATTACGGCCCTCGCTCCGCTCTGCCCGCAAACTTCCCACTCGTATAAATTGTCTATTATTCAGTTTCATAGTGTTATTGTTGAAGTAATCAGAAGTAAAAGATGCGAATGTGGAACGATTAGAGGACTCTTTCACTTTGGTATATAATATAAAATAGTATAACTACTGCGGCCTCGTGTCATAATTACACATCTAAAGCCTAATAAAGTACTTCGCACTCGATGTCATAAATAACCATTGTATACTAGCAATTTTTTCATTTTTTTTTTTCAATTTTCATTTATTTCCAAAACCATTGCATACAATGAAATGACTGTGTAATTTACAACCCCTTTGCAAAACTAGAGAGTAAATATAAATAGAAATGATGAAAAATGTATACGAAGATGGTTGTGTCACAGAGCCCTTGGGCAAGTGAAAAATTCACCCGAGTAATTCCATTTTCCATCATAATATTATAGATACGTACGCTATTTTACTCAACGTAATTGGACAGCAAGAAATAATGTCTCAATCTCCCTAGGGAAACAATGCATTAAGTAAAAACAATCATTTTTAGTAGGAGGACCAGTAGATACTACTTGTTGCCATTACATTACGTATATAAGAACATTAGAAATATTAGCGTTATTATGTGACAATTTCGCCCATATTTTTCATGAACGCCATAGCCAAAGCACCTAGTAGAGTAATAGAGGTTTTACCACGTCAAACAGAGTAGTATTTTGATACCAATAATACCATTAGCAGCCTTAGTGGTAATTTTGGAATGACATTAAGAGAAAAAGGTATGGAGATCTACTACTTCATTGAACAGCATTGAAGTAAAATCATCGCTCATTTCATTCGTTACATTTGCTATACATAACACAACATCAGCTGGAGATCACTGATTATTTTTGGCATCGACAACAGATGATACAGGTTGTCCGTAAAACGCCCAAGCCAAGTGTCATCGCCCAGAACGATGGCATCGAAAAAAAAATTATTGCTTCTTGCTCAAAAACACACTTCAGATTTCACTTTTATCAAAAAATTGTTACCTCATGTAATGAATTACTTTCGCAGCACCTGATGTAATCTACTGTTATCCCCATTTTTAAGGTACATCATGTAACAATAAAGAATGCAGAACTAGAAAGCAGTTAGGGGTCGTTCAAAAAATTGCGTTGCGCAGGGGAGACATATACTTTTCCGTTACGTAACTTATGAACGGCTCCTTGCTGTGGGTGAAATGTATTTTTCAAAGCGACAAACTGTAACGAAATTCAATTGAATATCAATTTTTGAATTTAAATCCATTTTCAAATGAAAATATTTTTAAATTCAAACGAAGTGTTGCATTTATGAAATATTCCCCCGAGGCACGTCATATGCAGTTTAACTGTGGCTGGAATATGGAATTTAGTCTTTTTTTCTGCGAACGTAAACAGTAGATATTGCATTTGCATTTATTTCCGGTCGTTGCTTTTATCGTAAACACTTAAAAAATACATATTGCATCATCCACTATAAGGGAGATTGCAAATTTCACTTATTATTATAGGTTGACGTAAAACTTCCACAAGAGGCGATCTTACTAGTAGATTCTATGTCAACCGAAATAAATCCTTAAAACATTTTTAACTAAAAAATCCTTTCATCAAGGAATCCTCACAAAATTCTCAGAGAAACAAAAAAAATCCTTGGAAATCCAAGAAAATCCTCAAAACAAAAGTAAATCCATAAAAATCGAAGGAAATCCTTAAAAGCACCAAGGTTCTGAAAGAACAGGTTAAGACACTTCTGAATTGATCAAGAAGGCGGGTGAAATACAAATTTTGACAATTTAGACAAGTTTTGTTAAACTCACTCATTACAGATTGTTTGAAATGACAACTTGATAAAAAAAAACCTTTTTCTTCTTCAAGTTTTCTTTTCATTCAATCTATGCTGAGTGTATTTAACAAAACATGTGTAAATTGTCAAAATTTGTGTTTCACCCGCCTTCGTAAGCCAGTTCTTTCAAAACCTTGGAAAATACAGCAAAAACGGCATAGGAAATTCTCTCAAAACCGTAGAAAATCCTCAGAGAAATTTCTCTCTGAAAATCCTCGCTTCTGTCCCTCGCTTCTCCGAACAAAGTAGGTATATGGAGAGTCAACTTACAGTTTGTTCACCTTTAAAAAACACAATTTTAGATTTATTAAAGTTTTAAAAGTCATTTTGGCGCAAAATTTGAATTTTCTAAGAGATTTGCAAATTTTGCGCCAAAATATCATAACCTGGAAACACTTCATTGACTGGGAACATCAATGACTTTTAAAACTTTAAAAAATCTCAACTATGTTCCGAAGTCGCAATCTCCCTATTAGAGTGTACTGTATCAATTTTCTACAGAATTGATGTTTGTTCCTAATAAATCTCAATAAGCTCAATCTGTTTGTTTGTGTAGCTCTACTTATGCATAAGTGAAATTCTTGGTGTTGATACAAAAGTGCATAGAAGTGGCTTATTTCTGGTTATTTCACTCGAAATGAATTCACCCATCACATTTTCCCATTGTCCCATGAATTCCTTGCACTTACTGTCTCATTCCCAACACCCACTTTTTTGAATAACTTATTTAATTTTTTGTATTCCATTCCAAAAACTATCCAATTGCAATTACATAAACAGTTTCCACTTGCGACCGAAAACTATCGTTCCCTCTTCCATAAGTATTGTTTCACTTTGTTCGGTGGGTAACTTAGTTTTAACTTTGGAATGTGCGGCATCTGTCAAGCAATTTAATTTAAACTTAAGGACAAAGTTTTTGTGTTTGAAAAGAGGACGAGAGAGAGAGAGAGGGGGGACAAAAAAAAAGTTGTAACACACAGTGATTTGCATTTTGTGTTGCTTATTTGCAAAACATAAAATTTTTGTTTCGGGTGGAAGTATAGATGGAAAGCATACATTCTGGAATTATTCCTTCTTCGTTTAGTATCTACACACATAAATATACACTATGCTACACACAGACACTATCACAGTTGGTTCTGTATATCTATTTGTCCATGTATTTATCACACTGGCAACGAGGAGAGATATGAGCGTTTTTGTCATGAAATAAATTCGCGATATAAAACATGAGATTATTTTCTAGTATAGCTGGGGGTTTTATACGAAATATTTAAGCATAATGTATGGATGGTAATGTTATGCATGTACGATGGAATTTAAGTGTAATAAATGAGCTTTTGTGTATCGTTCTATTATGTGGTGGATTTTTTGACAAGTTTCAGCTGAAGCAACGGTAATTTTTTTAATAATATTTAAATTTATGCTAAATCGACTCAGTTCATCATCCGAACCGAATAAAATTTCCTCATTTCGGTGCGATTTTATTAAATATTTTCGCTGCCGTACAGAACAGCATACACATTATACAGAAGCCATACGAAAAATATGACTTGCTTCCCAGATTGTCGCATTACATAGAGATGTAAAAAAATAAGCGCAAAGAGACACATATGCACCACACAGATGACACTGAGTTTGTCATTCAGATTACCATGGACACAGTAAAATATTTCGGCAATCAGGTGGAAGTCTTTCGTTCTCCGTTCGCCTGTGTGCGAACATTAAAAATTTCGACTGAATAGATTCATTTCGATCATCAAAAGCATCTCATAAAGATGAGATGCCAAACGAACGAATAGAAGCATATTCTAAGCATGTGTACGAAATACAGAAAAAATAGAGAGTGTTGACGGTCTTAAACTTCTTACAAGTCCTGATAAGGTAATATAACAAGACCGAGCATGGAGTAAGATGCGACATATTCGATACCAAATGTCAATTTCTCACCCAGGATTCTCAGGTCTTTCACCACTCTCCAACGAGTCAACTTAACAGAGTAACCGCATTTAATCTCGGACCTCTTACGACTCTAGGAAATGGCGTTACACCTCTGGACGTTCAAAAAAAGTTTGTTGATATCACACAATGCACTTCAGACATGAGTACTGAAACGGACAGGGCAGTGTATAAAACGAAAATTTTGGCTCTGTAAAAAATGTGCAAAAAATTTGCATACAAAATAGTAATTTATTTGGCAGCTGTCACTCGAATCACTTTCGCTTGAAGTGCGTTGTTTCACACCAATGTAACAGCTTGTTTGAAATTGAAGAGCGCTGTATCGTAAAACTGCCGTCTACTTGAATCATGTCCGGAGCGATAGCGGAGGACTTGACACAGTCTAACTTCCAAAAAAAGAACGAAGAAATTTTTTTGAGACGCGGCAACTATATATAGGCGAGAATTTAAGTTTCTTTCCTTTGGCCTGTACCACCACAAATCGTATTCTATCGCGCTTCAAATACGAGCAAAACGAGCTATCACTCGACTATGTAACTTTAAAATTGCCGATACATCGTTTTGAAGTTGGTCATTTTGATAGAAAATGCACCAAATTAACGTTTTCCAGACAATCAAAATCTTTCAACTTACTCTGTCTATCTGTCTATCTGTCTATCTATCGACGGTCGATCTCGGAAACTAGTCAGCCAATCTCCATGAAATTTTGCAGGAACCTCAGGGTGGGCATAAAAATGAAAATGTGATACGCCATTACCCCAGGAAAAACCAGAATTTTGTTTTATTGGCCTCGAAGTGGTTTCTGAGTGTGGTTTTCGAGGGTCGGGAACGCGTTTTCGGCTGTAGCTTAGCTGTATTGAAACCTACAGAGGCGTGCGACCCATCAAATGAAAGGTATTCGTAACACGATTCGAACAAAAAAATAATTAAAAAAATCGGGACAGATTCGTTTGAGCTAGAGTGATTATGCTCAAAACAAACGAGGCATTGAAAACGTGTTTTGGTCCTAGTTTTCATTGACAGATGCAGCAATCGCGATTTTGAATAGAAAAAGTTCTAACTTCATTTGACAGTTTCGAAAATTTCGTCATGAAAAATAGGACCAAAACCCGTTTTCAGTGCCTCGTTTGTTTTGAGCATTAGAGCGACCAAATTTTGAGCTACTCGAGCGTAGGATGAAAGGACTAATATTTTTTTGGGTTATGACAGATAGAGAGTTACTTTCTTCGGCAAAGTCTCAGAGTTTTACGAGTAGAACAGAGGGGCTTGGGGCATATGTGAAAAATGTCGAAAGTTGGAAATGGGTGGGTCAATTATGTTTTTAGAGGTATTTCTTGAATGGTGGCAGATAGAGAGTTACTTTCTTCGGCAAATTTTCGAATTTCGTCAAATTTTTGATTTTCGTCAAATTTTCGATTTTCGTCAAATTTCGAATTTCGTCAAATTATCGATTTTCGTTCAAACGTTTTTTACAAAAAAAAAAATTTGACTGGAAACAACCAAAATTTTACCAAAAAAATCTGCGTCGCATGTGGCAGATAAATTTTCTTGCTGGTTCCTGAACATTTGCCACTTTGCGACGCAGATTTTTTTGGTAAAATTTTGGTTGTTTCCAGTCAAATTTTTTTTTTGTAAAATTATTTGGCAGATGATGAGAAAAACTAAGCCAGCTTGTTTGAACTAAAATTGGGTGTAAAATTTAATTTTTGCGTAACGAAGCTGAAATCGTCAACTCTAGCGATATCATTCATTTTAGAAATTGTACTTCAAAGACTGCGTCACACTTTTCTCGAAGAGATTTTTGTTGGGATTAGTATTATGTAATCCGTCCACTTTGCAATTATTAAACATTAGTAGAAGTCGTCAACAAAGTAATAACCTACCTTGCTGCGATTCTTCGTTTTACGTTGCTTATCGGAATTGCAAATGATTTTCATGTGGTCGAATTTCGCATTTATTCTTCTTCTGCATGCACACAAATATTTCCTTTTTTTTCTAAATTAGGTATGAGTAAGTAAGAGATAATAACAAAGTTAAGACGAGATGATCTTTTGTACACTTTTCTTGCAATTAACGGAAAAAAAATAATTTCAAGTCCCTAAAATAGACTTATCTTATACCTCTTATTACCTCTTATGTAAGAAAATATTTCAATTTTGAATTTGACCTATGAACTCACAATATAAACAACAAACATCTAACATTTTAGTGTTTGGACTTTTTTTTCTTGAACAAATGTTTTTATTTGCTTGCGGCTAGAAAATGCGTCATAACCGGCTCAAAACCGGTTGTTCGTATTTTCTAGCCGCAAGCAGACAAAGCCCCGTACTGTCTTGTTGGGAAATTTGTTGTTTCGTCGGGTGGGATGTAATCATTGCCTTTGGCTCAAAATACAAACTGCACACACGTCTTAACAACAAATATCCCAGCAATACACATTTTACTGTATTGCTGGGATATTTATTGCATTAGGATCATAACTCGACGTTTTTCGCCACTGCAACTACACGATCAAAAAATTCCACTTTTCAGTACTTCTCAGAGAGACGTATTTGCGAACGAAAATAGTTATTTGCATCACTTGGATTGAAACCATGAAATTATTTCGTTTCGACTTCTGACGAAACTTACTTATGCAAAAATTATTCTCTCGGTATACGAATTCACACATATACTATGATTGAGTGGTTTCAATCCTGTGGTGCACACAATTTTACACTCGTCACACCATGAAATACACAAACAACAAAACCAAATGTAATACACACCGTTCAAGGTTGAACTTGAATGTATAGAAGAAGAATGAGAATAAAAACGAAACCGAAAATACGCGATATAAAGCCGAACGAGTTGATCGTTCGATGTGCATCACACTACTTGTTGATACGGAGAGTAAGCTCCGCCTTCGTATCAAATTTCTCTCTTTGACGAATAACATAAACAAACTCGACCATTAAGGAAAACATCGCCTGGATCCCTAGACCTGTTTGCAAGGTCTGCTGAGAGAGAACTAAAAAAGTGTGGTTTCCGATAACTTTTGACGCGTGATATTCAGTGTTTTCATGGTTTCGCGAGTGTAAAGTAACTTTTTCGGCTGGAGAGAGCAACATACAGTCTAATTTCATATAAACTTGTTCGACCGCAATCGAGTGTGCGCGGTAGTTGCTGAAATTGTTGCAGAGTGATTTGTTGTGGTTCCGTCTCAATATGATCCTTAAGGCACAAAAACGTCGTTCGGATCTCGTGATGAAAACGATGTCTTTCGGCTTTGTCTTGTTACTTCGTTACCTCGTTAATTCCACTTTTCCGTTACGAAAAATACTATTAACTCACAGATCTACTTGGCATGTTTCGGAGTTTCTACGGTCCTACACAGTAGTTGGAGGGTTTTGTTTGTGCAACCAACTGTTTTAAATTGGCAACATTCTTAGCTACTTTTATGGCGCCGGCGCACTGGCCTGATCATTGTGAAGGAAATGTGAATATCAATTTTGTGCGTTAGATTAGTTTTTTTTTTTAGGTGATGATAGTGCCAAACGGTATGATTTGAATTTCTATATAAAGTCTGACCTTTGGTGATTTTTAAACAGAACATTACCAACTGTTGTAACACAACGTTTGGAGTACAATTTCTACAAAATAAGACGAGTGCAAAGTGTAAAATGGGAGTGCAAAGCCTAATCGTTGTAATTGATAAACGCGAAGTGAAAATTGAATTTGATTTCTCTCAGAAATTGAGCGATTTACGGAAATTTCTGATCGACAAAAATCACATTACAAGCGAGCACTTGCTTTTCACAAAAGTAGTGGACGGTCAAGTAGGTGAATCGGTTGAGTTGGAAGTCGAGAAGTATATTCAGATCACCGAATTCGTCTACGACAAAAACCGAATACGTATGGTCGGTCTGGACAAACCACTCCAATTCTTCGCTGGCACATCACGTGAATATTTCGATTTCGATGTCAGTAAACTGCTGGTGGATTTACGAACGACATTGGTGGCAAAAGGTCTCATTGTTAAGGACGATGACACTCACGGCTGGCGATTCGTATCACCGAATGTCGAAAATCCAGATGGGGATATTTCCGAAGCAATCATCGGTCTGGACGGAAGCGAAAAATTGATTAAGGTCAAAGATTTTCTGTTTGGCAACAACAAAGTGCGTATGACCAATATTAGGAGCAAAAAAAATCCCGATCTTATTGGTGCTGGCGCGAACAAACTAACAGATAGAAATGTTGAGGTTCAAGTCACACTGAATCGTAGCGTTACAAACGACAAATTTCAACCAATAATGATGCAAAGTGTTAAGACCACCAACCCAGCAGTCGTGGCAAATTTTCAGAACGTTGTTCTGTGTGAAAGGGGAACAGCAGTAGGTTTTGCTATTACGGTTAAAGGCCACAACGGATTCGGCTACAGTATCACAACACGAGAAGGAGATCCCATCGTCTCTGGTTTATATTCACTGTCCTCTAGAAATGGCATATCCTTTTATCAAGAATCAAGAAAAGCTATCGAAATCGTCTCGTTTAAGGACCTGGACATTCCATCCCAAGCGGCTATCGGATATCGTCGCTTAACCGTTAAAGTTTGGAGATTTATTTCATATCTAGACGGAAGCGCTAACAAACATTATGTCGACTCTACAAGATACATGAGCGAGTCGGTGGTTAGAGGCGTCGATCTTGTACCGGGCGAAGGTATAGAGGGTGGTGCTGTACATGAAGGAGAACAAACCGATGGTCAACTTGGTGTTGTGTATAACGTTGAGGACGATAAAAACGACATTTTGGGTCAGGTTGAAATCGATCTTTTCGTATTTAAAACGCACGAAGATGCACAACGTACGGTTGATATGAGAGTTGAGCCGCTCTACGACTAAAGCAAAGATTTTCGGGTACAGGGCAATTTCCCATAAACTGGATCAGACGGTACGAATGCAAACAAATACAATTGTTTACATAACTGGGAATAAAATGATGAAAAATAGAATTTTCGTGTGAGTTTTGTTGATCCGAGGCGAAGCTGAGGTGTATGAACACATGAGACTTTTCACTTTTATCCCTAGTTCTGCCGGGGATTTTACATGCTTCGGGCGTCGCGTCGGAAGTAGTGCTTACAACATGAAATGTACGGGCTCCGACGCATGTGGCATGTGAATCATAATTAAGTTGAAACACTAGTTGTAGTTAAATGGAAATAAAAACTAAAAGCAGCCCTAATATTTAAAAGAAATCCTACGATTCAAACAGACGCCGATTATAAGGAGCTGCGGGAATGAACCATGAAAACCATATTTTAAATCAATATTTTTGTAATTTACCTTGATTCCTTCAACTTGAATTGAACTGCAGAATCTCAAGTGGAGCTGAACCTGAAAAGGGTGGTGCTCCTCTTTTACCGTACTATTACATTTGAGCATTTCAATTTCGCTGCAGCGCTACATAAAGCGCTACAAAAAGTGATAAATTTGACCGAAAATCTCCTCAAATTTCATTTAAAAGTGGTCCAATTTCAACGAATGGGGGTTCTTTAGAAAGGTCGCGACGAGCTCTAAAATAAAATTTGAGATGAGCGAAGGATAATAATTGCAAAATGTGTGGTTCTCTTGGTCGATTCCCGCAACTACTAGAGTACAGACAACAAGAAACTGAAGGAAAGTATTAATCGGAAAGCTGGCTATCTCGCTCTCGTTATGGGCTCCGTTTTTTCTGCATTTTGCAGAAATTTCTCTCATATTTTTCATATTTATAATTTTATCATTTTTACGGCACACTATTACGGTTACGGCTCCGTATATAGAACAGAATTTCAGTTCTGAAAGTAATTGTCTATCCCATATGTGCATGCAACGATATGGAAAAAAGGGCAATATAGGGAGCGCACACCTCAGTCATTAGTCGTTATTGTTCCATGTACACGATAGAGCATAATAATGAGGTAAACTTGGCTGATGTTTATTTTGCGCTCCGAAAAAAAATCGTAAAAAATAATTGATGTGAATTGCCATTTGCATTAACGAGCTTTTCTTATTATATTGAATTGATGAGCCACAAAATTGTTTCGGATATGCTTGCTGTTATGTTTGTTACAATTACTAGTAAAGAGCGCTCCCAACTGTTAAGTTTCTGTGTTGTAACAAGGTGAGGTAGGTTGAAGGTAAACACATCATGCTCTGTTGATCGCACATATTCCCAAAATTGTTGGTTGATGAATTTACATTTGTGGTTCTTACGGTAACATGAACAAGATGTATATGATGAATTCGAAGATGTTCAACTGTGAATCGTTCAAGTTACATTTAACCGATAGCTCCTTCAAAATTACACACCCTCTCAACACCCATTGAAGATATGGTTGAGTCTTGCTGTTGAATTTTGCAACTAAATTTTCGCAGTAAGAAATTCACAACAAAACGAAAGAATCGAAAGGCTTTGCCACAAACATACTTTCATTTCACTTACAATTCGCTACACTTTTCCATGCACGAAAGTATGACTAGCCTCTTTCGGTTGGCTGTCTCTTTGCAATTGTCGCCATGGCTTGATGAGGTGACGAATTAGAGATACAGTCTTTCAGATAGTGATGAAAATCCACTGGCTTAGCTTACACACATGGTCTGCAAGTAACAGTACCTTTTGTTTGGTTTTTTGGTACAGAGTCCTTTACTTCATTTTGACTGAGCGTGATACCTTATTCTACATTTGGAAAATCCTTACTGGTTGCATTTTACAGCGTAATTGAGACTGGCTTCCTTCAATAGCTCCCCAACTACACTGTCTCCAACTATAGTTGGATGACCTACGTTTGAAAACGAGAAAAACCAATCTCGTAACTAACGAGTTCAACCAGCAGTGATCGGACATGGGCAGTTGTCGAAACAATGCTGCTTGAAATTTTGCAGAACACATTTATCAGAGGTGGAACTCCTGTAAGTCTAAGTACGTCCGAACAAACAGATTTATCTAAAAAGGAAACTCGAAACATTTCAACAGATTGGGTCAATTGTTCCATTCCAACAAATTGTAAAATCTCTACCTGCAACAAAACTTTCACCATAAACAACTACCGGGAATTATTATTTCAAAATTTGAACCACCCGTGTTTTCCAACACAACCCACGTCAACAACAGCCGATTATTTTCGAGAACAAGTCTTAACATCATTTCTCTCGAATCTATCTCCTTCCTTTAATATGTCAATTCCGATAGAGATTATTTCCTTCGACGTATTTGATTGAAAGATTTATCATATCGTAATGGTGTAGCCTACCTACGTAAAGTGCTTCGAGATACGCAACACACAAGTTTGATAATAAAGTTTCCATCTCGAAGTTCTGAATTTTGTTGATACACAAAATATATCGACACATCTGACCAGTGTACATGTTTTGCCGGATGAATTTTCGGAAATTAATTTAAAACGATATGAGTCGGATGGTACCCCAGTGTACACAGGGCGAAAGTTCGGCAAATGGGGAAATTACAACTAACTTTATAATCTAACACAAGAATGTAATACTGGCTTTATCAGTTATCTTTGTGCCAAGCAAATTAAACCACGCCGAAAACATAAACCGAACTTATTCGGCAAACAAACACGTATTACACTCCGGTTGTAACCTCACTCAACTAAAACTGGTCACGTAAAGTTATAATACATCTTTAAACTATGTGTACGTCTCTAGGGAGCTGCGGGAATGTACAGTTCTTAACTATGAAACTTAAAATATAATTCCGACATAATCTCATTGGTACATGGGGCTACCATTTTTGAATTTTGAAATAGATGACATTTTGGCATGAAAAAGAGGATAGAGAAAGGACGTTACTATCGAAAAAGAAGACGAAAAGTAGGAGGAATTACAACCTTTTCATGCCATATGTCCAGGTCTTGTGTAACTCACACTTCAATGCATGTTGTCAGCCGAGAATTCTAATTCGCTGTGCAAAGACGACATTCTTTTGTTGATGATGTCACCCACCGAATATTTTCTTTCTTGCGGAAATTTGGGTGTCTCTCAAAACGTACGTAGAGTACAACGCGAGCGGAGCGAGTGGAAATTTTTCGGACAAAAGAATTTCTTGTTTGGAAAATTCCTTTTTATAGAAAGTAATTAGCTGAGTCCGCGCAGGGAAAATTTTTCGCTCTGGTGGGTAGTTTGTTTTGAAAAGATATTTAATAAAAACAGTGAAAACAGTACGTGGCAAAATAAGAGGGCATGTCCTCCTAAAAGAGGACGAATAGGATCCCTACCACTGACATCGTAATATCAAGGTTCTGAAAGAGCAGGGTAAGACATGGGTGGCATCGCATCTCATTTGTTAAACTCACTCATTACATATTGTGTGAAAATTGCAAGGTTCTAAAAGAACAGGTTAAGACTTACGAAGGCGATTGAAACACAAATTTTGACAATTTAGACATGTTTTGTTAAACACACTAATCATAGATTGAATGAAAAGAAAACTTGAAGAAACGAATTTATTTTTATCAAGTTGCCATTTGTAATGAGTGTGTTTAAGAAAACTTGTCAAAATTTGTATTTTACCGCCTTCGTGATCAACTCAGAAGTGTCTTAACCTGTGCTCAGAGCGCTCAGAGCCTTGAAATATACGACAGAATCTTTAGACAGCCGTAAACGTTAAAATAGATGTGTTCCATTCTTCATTACAGGTGGCGCAATTTTCCATTTTTGACGGTTGTTTAAATTTTTGGGATGTTTCGTAGAATTTTTTTTTGTTCAAGTTGTATTTCATTGTAACCATTGTAACTGTGATTTCCCGCCCTTCCCACTGTAGATATGTTGTGTTATTACCTAACTGTACGTATAGACCAGTTATACGGCATGATGTAGACATTTGCCATTGTTAATATATGCTACTGAGTTTATCTTCACAAAATGATATATGAAACTGTGCCTCTGGGATGTTTTACCACAATATTATATCAAAATTTGGATGGTGTTTAATAATCTTGGCCGAAGACGGCATAACACAAATTGTTAAATAAACATGTTTTCAAGTGAACACTGCCACTGTATAACAAGTGAAAATATGACAACAAGAGAGACGTGTCGGTTGGTGGTTGGTTTTTTTTCCCTCTTCATCTCGTCGCTTCCTTTCTTTAGAAATTTTATACGAAAAACAGTGAACAGAAGTCGCATCGATTTTGCTAGTCTCCAAAAACCATAAATTGTTTGGAGCTTTTTCCTTGTTGGTATAATATTCCCAGAATGTTTTTCATTGCACAAATTCTGTTCCTGCTGCTGAATGCTTTTAATATTATTATGTGTTCACTTGTCTTGTTTACGTGTTTTCTATTTCGAGAAAGTCGTATGTGTGAATATATTCCGAGCATTAGGTTTATGTTCAGTTAAAAAGGATGTTCTGGAAAATGTTCATAAATTACATTTCATTTCTATTTTATTCTCTGTCATGGCAATAACAATATCATGAAATTGGATAGGAAACGGATATGTGAAGACATTGCCATGTTATCGTTACGTGCGTGCGTATGTCGACGATAATGATTTGTTTCAATTATTTTCTAAAAAAAAATTGTATCGACAACTGTAACAAATGTAATGCTTAATTCAGGCGAAAGAAAAAGAAATTCAAGAAAAAGAAGAGAATTTCAATTTCAATTTAATGGATTTTTGGCAAGTCTTTTATGAACATTTTTGTCTGAGATATGCGGAAATGTGTTGCTGAGGTAGCGAATTTAGCGGAAACTCACCTGAAACAGTCGTACTTCGTTGAAAAGAAAAACTCTTCGAAGAAAAGTATTGAAGCATTTAGTCGGTGCAAAGGAACCTTCTTAACTTCCACCTCTGTTGGTGCAGAGCTTTGTCATAAAAAAGCTTTTCATCCCAAATGTGGTCATTAAATTTTCGAATATTTCGACTTTTACACATAAAAAGAGTCCAACGACACAACTATGACACCCATGGCGTGCTAAGCTAAAACATCGTAAGTGAAAATGAGAACTCAAATTTACTTAATTTTTCTAATGAAATTGAAGGCTCAGAGCTTTTGACTTACAAAATAGCTTAGCACATTGACACTCAGTTCACAATTCTTTCTTTGTGTAAAAAATGTTTCTTAAGTCGCCAGTCGATATGTGGGTGTCCTATGGATGACACTGCGGTAATTTTTTTTTTAATGAAATGTCAACACTTAATCCAGCAAATTGAAATTTTTGAGAAACGTTTGGAAAGTGGGGGACTAAGAGAACAGAGAGGCGAATTAATATGGCTAAGTGTTTTAAGGCCCGTCATTGGGAAATGACAGGACAGTTTCCCGAAAATGTAAGTAAAATTTTATCACAAAAATTCACCGAAAAAATTCAAAGAAACTCACCTCTTATGCTTTCCATTGTATTCGGGCATAGTCTCTTTAGGTCGCAAAGGCATATTTGAACACTAAAACACTTTTTACTCGATGCAAAACAAAAAGTTTTTTTTGTTTTGTCGCGACAAAAACACAGAAAATATTTCGACACAACTGTGACACTCCGCTACTATAAGTACTAGAATCAATGTTTGCTGTGTTCACTTCGGCGGTAAAATATTTTCATTCAAAAAAGTGTCGGACATTTAAAAACAATCATCACACGGTTGACAAAGGGTAGCGTATACATTTAATAATGCTCATCGACCATTTTTTAAAGCTTTACGAGAGCTCAGCGGACATTCTCTCAACGATGGGAGAGCATTTATTAAAAATTTAGCCTCTCGTAAGACTGCGCTGAGCGTAAATAAATATTCGTTTCTCTTTAGTAAGCTAAGAAGACTTCGCGAAGTCTAATTATGCCACCTCTTTGAATAAAAATATCGGCTGAGTTCTAATAATTCTCCGCTGAGCTCTAATAATTCTTCGCTGAGCTTTAACAAACCTTCGCTGAGCTCTAATAATTCTCCGCTAGGCTTCAGGAAGTGTCCGGTAGGCCTAAGCAAGTTGCAGGAAGGCTTAATGTAGCGAATCGGACACTCAGCGGAGATCTTCCAAAGCTAAGTGGAGTTTTATTAAATCATAGCAACAATTATTAGGTATCCGCTGATGCTTATTGAGTGTTCGCTTAGCTTCATTGCCTTACTACAACGTGCTAAGGTCTGACGGACTCTTACTGAAGCCTAGCGGAGAATTATTAGAACTCATTAGAGGTTTTTCAAAGCTCAGCGGAGAATTATTGGAGCTCAGCGGAGGTTTGTTAAAGCTCAGCGGAGAATTATTGGAGCTCAGCGGAGGTTTGTTAAAGCTCAGCGGAGAATTATTCGACCTCAGCCGATATTTTTGTTCGAAGAGGTGGCATAATTAGACTCAGCGAAGTCTTGTTAGCTTACTAAAGAAGTGGGAGAGGTTACAATTTTAATAAATGTTGAAGTGTCGGACACTTTTTTGAATGAAAATATTTTACCGCCGAAGTAAACACAGCAAACATTCATTCTAGTCCTTATATTAGCGGAGTGTCACAGTTGTGTCGAAATATTTTCTTCTATGACGGGCCTTAACCCAGCAAATTGAAATTTTTGAGAAACGTATGGAACGTGGGGGACTAAGAGAACAGAGAGGCGAATTAATATGGCTAAGTGTTTTGAGGTGGTTTTGACCTGGCAATAATAATATAGTAATTATGGTGTCGTTAGAATGGTAATTAAAAGATCTTCAATTTGAGGTATTTCCTATCAACAACTTGTAGCCAAAATGCACAAAAAAGACATGTCCAATTAGCGAATTGAAAGAAATTTCGGAAATTTGACTTCTTTCCCAATAGTCCGAAGACTCTTTTTCTTCTGCAGCATCAAAAAACTTCTGAGGCATCACCAAACTATTCGAAACTAAGTTAAATCAAAGAATTTTCATTTTTCCTATAATTCACCAATGGAACATGCCACTTTTCAATAAAAATTACAGCTTTTCAAGATTTTCGTTGATCAGGTGACAAATAAAAAAAAATGAATTTTACATCCCACCTTAAAAAACGACACCAAGGTGTGGAACCAAAGTTCGTAAATGCCAAATAGAGTAATTTCTACTCTAATCGTATGACCTTGCAACAGGGTAAATATGTGATACACTTACGTGACTTGCTACTCTATTTTTCTCCATTACTTTGCTTAGTGCCTCCCTGGAACTGATTCTGTCGAAATGACAACATTTTCCATGCAGTTAATTCATAAACAGAAATTGAAACATTTCTCCAAAATAATGACGAAAACAACTGCTAGATCGAAACAATGGTTGGATCCAATTAGACTTGCTCAACAAATTGTCTACAAAATTACAACGAATTATTGTTCGCTACGCTATGGCCTGCAATAAAAAAAAATCAAGAAAATCCGCAAAAAAATCTCCATTTTTCTATTTAATCAAGTCAATTCCATCTATTTCCTCGCTGCATATAGCCGACTAAATGACTAACCCCAATAAATATCCTGTTAAATCACCGTCATAAACATTCGCCAGTTTATTTTTCGTAGGCCATTAAACACACGATAACACACGATCGAATCCTCCTACTTTATATTACTCAGACAACGACTGTACGAACGAACGTATAAAAGCCACCTAAATTTCGTTCGGTATCCCTGAATCTGAAACAAAACTAAACGAAATTATTGTCATTTTAACTTTACCGCATAATGTATATGTGTATGTCTTCGACTTTTCACGTTGTTTTTCTAGGATTTGTTATGCCAATTATGTGTCAACAGCCAATTTTGAACATGATTTAACCTAATCCAATATATTTATTTGGAATGAATGCGGATGTAAGGTCCTTAACAGCAGTTTGTCACGAATTTGGGACATGACAAGTTTGAGGATTTAATTTGTTTAGTATGGTTTTTACTTATACATGTGATTGTCATTTGTCGATTGAGGACGTACGGCTCTTTTTTGTTGCAAATAATTTTTCTGAGCTCTGTCGGTAAAAAAGCTTTAATCTTTCGTTTAGGAAAAGAACACATTTAGATTCCATTTCAACTTGTCCTTCTCAACGCGATTGTTGAGTTCAACGATTTTCAAAATAATGGAATTCACACTGGCACGCGCAGTTTACGTTCTGTTGGTGTTAATGTGCATACAGTTAAATTCCACGTAAATAAATATTGTGCATAAAAGCCAGGGCCTATTATTGGTAAAGTCATTTACTTAAATTTACCGAAAATTTAATGAATTTACCGAAAAATCAATTCGGTAAATTTTCGGTAAATTTCAGTAAATTTCTTTAAATGCATTTATCGCATACGGTGTGTGTGCATTGTGCGCTATATAAGCGTAAACAAATTTACCTTAGAGAGGTAAAGGTTTTGCAAGCAAAATTATATCACTAGAACAAGAGATGTTTGCCTACTGCGATAAAATACCTCACTGATATAAGGCTGTATATGAGAGACTCGTAATAATACTCGCGCAAGCGCTCGTATACGTACACATCTCTTATATACAGCCTTATAGCAGCAATGTACTATTACCAATAATAGGCCCTGATAAAAGCGACATAATTAACGTCGCATAATGCTGGATGGAAGCTCGTATACTAAGTGATTCTTTCATTTGTTATCGTCAATTGACAGTAAAAGATAAGAAATCAGCAGCCCGTAAACACCGTACGTTTTCAACGCATCACATTGAACTTTTAATTTCATATAGTATGAGCAGTAGTTTCAAATGAACCAATTACACTTACGGTAATCTACAGTAACACGGAGAAAATTCTCGAAGTAGATCGACAGTCTTTACTCTGTGAATAGAAACTTAGAGACAAACTCTTAGTGGAATTAATTCACTAGCAGCCTAACTTCCAAAGACTACATTCACTTTCTCAGTCTATTTGTATTAAGGCAAAGTACTAGAGACAAGCAATAAATTTTTGAATTTATTCCATTGTCAATTAACGAGAACATAGTCGTATACACATCACACCCATTCCCATTCCATTGTAGAGACGATGAAGCAAGAATTGTGTCTACTCCAAAATTTTCCTCTGTGTATTACATTCTAGCGGAATTAATTGGAAGAAAAGCGTTCTGTTTGTGACTGTGATAATGTGTTTTTTAACAACATAATAACTTACTCTCATTAAACAATGTATGCACATAGATTAGCTGCGATATGTGCGAATGAATCATTCGCGATTTGAATATCGGACATAAGTACGCATCCTTTGTTGCAAATCGCCATACAGCATATAAAATGTCTAACTGACTTTCAAACGTAGTTACATTTAACTGATCTTGGGCACAGTTGTCAAAAATGTGTGAATGAGAAAATGAATTCAAATCAAAGTCCAATTTGTATGCGATTTCTCTCATTTTGACAAGTCACACGTTAGTGTTGAAGTAAACTAGTCATAAATCGTTCTCTCTGTTAACACTCTGGAGAAATTAAAATTAAATTCGGATACGCCAGCTCAATCACATTCTGACAACGCTAGAGAAATTATAAGGGCAGCTGATACGCCGACCTCACGTGAGCTGCCGTTACATTTTCCTGTAAGAAACGAATCGACTCCGACTTACAACGAAATTAGAAGTAAGTGACCACAAACGGAGCTTCTATCAAATTTGAATAGTTCAGGCGTCAAAAACATATTTTAATGGAAAAGGCGTATGAATACATGAGGAACGTCTGAGAAAAAGCTTGAACAAAAACGACTAGTTGTCAAAAAAAAAATAATTTGACGAATCTGTTACTAATTACCGAATATGAATAGTTGAGCTACATTGGATTCATTTTGATGCATCGTTTATGGATATGCTGCTTCGAGCGCAAAATCATTTCAAATTTTAATTTCATAAGTCGCGATTAATAACGTAAAACAATAAAATCGCGGAAATTTTGGGGGCTTTCATACCATCTATAATCATCGACATCCGAATATTCTGTTGAAAAAGTTGTTTAAGCATTGATAATTTCTAATCCCTTTTGATATTAAATTTACCGAAATTTCCGGGGTATAGTTTTAACGAAAGCGGATTATATTTGCAGCCTGATATTTGGAACAAACACAAATAATTTTTGGTTATTTTATGAAATTGCTGGTTGGTTGCCTTTTAATGTCAAAATTATTAATAATATTCTAATCAAAATTACGCACAGCGGTAATCCCGTCATGGAAAATATAATGAAAACCATTTTAGGGTTTAATTAAATTGGCGAAATTAATCAATACTTTGATTGAAATATAAACGCCCGCCAGATACACACAAACACACACACCATCATCCCATCTGATCAAAAATAAAAAGAAATTAATTTCGAATAGATGATTCCTCAAAAATATGCCCAGCGGTGATGCTGCCGGCTGTCAATTCGATGTATCTATTAGTTTTGAAGTTTAGGACAGATGGATGGATTTTTGGTGGTGATTTAGGTGCGATATTTGTTATGGACTCGGCTAATATGTGCAGTGCATTTGCATTTTGAATTCGTATCTAAAATACAATCCCACAAAAACCTCAAAAGAGTAAAAGGTGACGATAGTCTAGTGAGAGTTAAACTTCCAAAACTTTTGATATCAGTTTTGGTGACGCATTCTGCGCCTGAACGTAATCAAAATTAAACAAGGAAATGTGTCGACGAGAATTTTACCGATGAGATTTTACAAGTGGCAGATGATTATTGTCTTATGAGGGGTTTCCTCAGCATCTGCCACATGTGAAGCAATTTTTTTTGTCTATATATATATATATATGAAGCACGGCAACACTGATCTACTACACAATCATCAAGGCTAGTACAGAGTTCGTGAAAAATGCATGCAAAATCGAACTCTGCAAAATGCTTGCAAAATATGACACAAAATGTATGAGCTATCTGTCAAATATTTTGCAAGCTCCTTTGGAGAGTACTTTCGTTTGAACATAATTTCTTTTTTGATTCGGTTCAGTATGGAAAAGTTAAAATGTTCGCCTATATAGGTTCCTTAGTTCTCCCCGTTGGTTGTTCTTCTTCTTTTTTAGGGAAGTGGACTAGCGTCACAAACCTCCGCTATCGCTTCGGTTTATGATGCAATGTCCGTGTATTTAATTCCAATTATTTTTGCATTTTTTACTTCGGGCAGGCTGATTGTAACAGTCAGTATGTATGACGCAACATAAGTCTATCCAGGGACTAAACTAAGGAACATCACAGGTGGGAATTCTCCCACCTGCGCCCCTCTAATTCCCACCTGCGAATCCAGATCTGCCCACAAGAAAAATTACAATTATCTGACTTGAAATAGTCAAATGAATGTAATTTTAATACAAATTTTGCCTGCGGCGCATTGAACCTAGTTGGAAAATGATAATGGCATTGTCGATATCAGTTTTTTTTTTAATCTTTTATCATCATTTAGATGGAGATACAGATACAGAATCAAAGTATTTCACATTTGTGGCTTTCACTTTACTAAAAACTAAAAAAAATGGAAAGAAAATAGGGTTGGCATGTAAAAAGTGACACTAAAGGAACTAAAGGAACTAAATCATTCGAAAGACCTTGGCCTAGAGTTTCAGTGGAGTGGCGTATGAAACTCTAAAATGGAGTTATTGACAAAAATGTGAATTTTGTTTCTCATTTATTTCTCTCTGGTGTGTTAACGTAAAAATCGGTAGAAATTCTCAAAAAATGTCTGTATATGGAGGGTTAACATCCGAGATTTTTTCAGATTTTTTGGACCCTATTTAACGATGAAAAAATTCAATGATTTTTTTCCATATGCTAGACAAAAGTGCTACTACCGTTTTTGGTCACTTGATTTGTCTTCATGGAATATGCCTAGATTATGTAATTTACTCAGATTTTTTAAAATGGCGGAACACACCCTAATTTAACGAAGAATATTTGAATAAATATTTTTACCTATAAGTAGGGGTCCAAAAATTCTGCAAAAATCAAATTACTTGAGAATTTTTTCAGTTACATCTATTGAGATATATAAATTATAGACAAAACTCACCCTCATACCCAAAAACTCACCACTATTGTGATTTTTTGGGCTGATATTCTACCAAAAACACCTTTTAGTCCAGTAAGCCGATAATTATACGCAATTTTCTGGAATTTTATTTTTAGGTCATATTGTGGACGCATTTTCCACAGGTAAAAATACACCCCTAACATGACCGAAAAATTAAATTCCAGAAAATTGCAGATTATTATCAGGTATGATCGGCAACTTGACTAGACTTTAAATTTTGACATTTTAAATGATTTTTTGGATGAAATACCCTAGACTTACGGTCAGGGGAATAATTAAACGTCCTGAATTCATGATATTATTTTTGGATAAAAAATTGTTACTTTGGCGCCCAAGATTTTGTGTTTAGGCGCCCCTCGAAAAGTTTCCCACCTGCACAGAAATCCTTATTTTAGTCCCTGAGTCTATCGAATGTAATAGTAGATAACATTGGCTGGCATCCAATGGATGCTGCGTAATTCGTTAACATGAGGAAACAATTTTGTGACAACAGCAATTTCATAGCGGTCAATTAAAGCACAAGCTGAGATCTTGAGAGATAATTTTTAATGGAATTAGTTTGTAATGACAGATATAACTCAACTAGAACAGTCGAGTTGAAGAGCATATCAGAAAAGCCAACATTTTGGAATATTCTTCCAATCGTCAGTCAAGTCATTCAACTTGATATGTTGGGGGATGATGAACCGAGATGTTTTGATTTACTATATGTACAGTCTCCGTAAAACTGGGTCTAGCGAATTATAGCTGAAATGATGGACAGTGCCATCTAACGTCATTACTCTAAAGCTAATTCATCTCGAGATTTCGAAGAGGTCCATAGCTCATGGGCTGAAAATTGTCATTTTGTTATGATGAATTTATCGCGAACGTTGAATATCATAAACGAATTCACTTAAAATAAACCAAAGGTATTCGACAAATAATGGACCATTTTCGCTCCCGACAAACTATAAAATAATGTTGGCCACGACGCAATATACTTAATTAACGGCATACCTTTTTCATAAAAAAATTCAGCACAAAGGAAATCCTTTTCACTTTTTCTTCGTTTCCATTCAACAACAACAAATTATGCTCTCAAGCTGTTTATGAAAATTATACGGAAAATTAATCCAACCAACTCGTGATTAAAATACCTGTGAATACAGATCCTGCTCTATACAAATAAACTGATTCGCTTACTTTTACTGTTCGTTAATGCTCCTGTACGTAAATACGTTAAGGTGTTGCTCTGTTATTAATTATCTAATTACCGAGAAATAAAATAGATCTTAGAAGATGGCGAACACAGTTATTATTGTATCAGAGTCGACGTAAAAGTGAATTTCACTTTGAAATTTACGCAACAATGTGTTGATGGAATGGTTAAGCTACCTACTATCTTAGAGGAAAGGAAGCTCGTTGCAAACGTTATATTTTTGCCGAAGGATTAATTCTTATAATTTCAGTTTCTCAGAAATTGATCTAAGAAATGGCTTTATCAAAAGGCAAATCTACCTAGAAATTTTCACTCATATTGTGAAACATGTGAGAGGAAATGTTGTTTCTAACCCATGCTAAGAGGTTTTTTTTAAGGAAATTCTATTACTGAACTCATCGCTGGGTAGTGCTTGAAAACTCTCAATCACTAGAAAAAAAACCTCTTAGCGCAACAAGTTACCAAATTGGTTTGTCTCTGTCACTAGATGTCGCTTCGTTCGTTTGATAACCACATCGTGTGTCAAAAAAGCTCAATTTCGCAGCTTGTTGCATACAACAAAAGTTGCTACTTTTCGTCACTGACTTGAGAAATAGATATTGAGGTCACAAGGACGGGAAAGTTGAAAAGTCGAGTTTTCGCGTGAAGTTTGTTGATCCGAGGCGAAGCCGAGGTTAATAATCAATCAAAAACGTGACTTTTCAACTTTTCTGTCCAAGTTACGTACAATATTTTACTTGCCGAGGGAAAAAATGCTTCATTGATGAAATATACAATTTTCAGTGCAGAAGCGTTTAATAGTCATTCACATGACAAGGGATAAAAAGTTGAAAAGTCGAGGCGAAGCCGTGGTCAACAATCACACGAAAACGTTACTTTTTAAGCCACTTTCGACTCTAGGGAATACATAAGCATGTAAAATAGGAATCTGTAAGTGAACTTCGATTGACAAATTCCAATTTAAGCAAAGTTGTTGTGTTCATCATACGAACATTAAAGTACTGTGGTGATCACAGTTTACCATTGAATTGTCAACCATCAAGTAGCCTGTGCTCCAGCCTATATATACCGTGTACATTGCGACAATAGAGCATTCACTATCCGTCTTCAGCCGAGGCAACATCTCTACGTCGTTCTCTTATAGATTAGATAGTAGACAGTTGACTGTAGTCCCATATAGATCATATAAATCGAGATTAACTCCCATAGTACTAACGATTCATCTCTACCACTTTAACCTTTAACTTTTCTTACTTTTCCAGACACTCTATGCTTTCAACGTTTCGCCGAACAACCGAAATACACCGAAGTAAATCCCGGCCAAGATGCCCTGCTCACATGTAAAATTATTGACAAACGAGGAACTTGTTCGTGGCAAAAGGATAATAAGGTAAATGTTAACAAACAAACGAACAGAGTGCGTGTGGAGGCTGTGAAAAAAAAACTTGTGTTTCTCAATGATATATAAGAAAGCGAAAGCCCTAAAGCATTATTAGTGTTCTGTGTTGTTTTTTTTATCAAAATTCTATCTTGTGCCTTGACACCACAAACATAAATCACCAAGGGTTGAACCTACATCATAAATTTGTTTTAGATTGTCTTCTACTTCTACGTTTTCTGTAAATTTTCGACATTTTTTTTTGCAAATGCACTTTCCTCTAGCGTACACACCAAAGAATAAACTTGACGATATAGAGGGGTCGTTCATCTATAAATTTGACTTTGATTGATATCACGGTTTAGGTTTGTTTTGCAAAGTATTTCAAATAATTTATCGATTTATTCAATCTCAGCGCTCAAGTAATTTTTTCTGGCAATTATGTTGGAGGTACGGTTACGCTCAGGCTCGTAATATAGGAAACGAAAAAAAAAAGTTTTATTTGGATGGCATTAGATTAGGTCTAATGGGGTTTAAAACTTAAATGAAAAAGTTATTCGGGAAATCCTTATTGGCTTCGCTAATTAATTGTTTTCGTTAAAATTTTTGGAATATTGGCGAATTGCGCTTATATTTGCACGCAAACATAGCTGGTTTTAGTGATAAGGAGTGTTTCGATGAAATAGGTGATCGATACGCGACACATACTAGCTATTTATAGTCTGTGTAGTCGGTAAGTTTGACCGAATGGTACTGAAGAGTATGAAAAAATTCGACCCCATTTAAGTTCCCGAATAGTTAGTTTTACGCTCAACCGGTTATTTTACCGGTTCGCGACACCCACAAAAAAAATTAGTTCCACAAATTTTACCCCTCTCTCATTGGTATCATATCCCATTGTCAAATTGTCGATAAGTTCCCCAGCTCACGGATGTTCATAAGAACACGTACTATGAAATGTTTTGCATAAAAAACCTGTAAAAGGGATAAAACGAACCGTTATCAAATACCCCCACTCCATTTCCATCCACTTAAATAATGAATTGCCTACAATGTCCAGACATAGTGTCACTCAATAATCTAAATTCGTTCTTTTTTCCAGCCGGTTGGTATCTACCCAAAGAAATACGAATGGGTTGGTGGATCGATACATTCACCGCACGTTGGCGGCGACTGTTCACTGTGGATTCGTTCGGCAACATTAGATTTCGATGATGGTCAATGGGAATGTCAGGTGACGTCTAGCGATTTTACAACACAAGATGCACTTACCAGTCAACCGGTCAGACTGGTGGTTAGAGGTAAGAAATCGAAAAATTCAAAAATTCATTTTAATTATTATCGAAACATACAATCATCGTAATTCAGATAAATGATATCGTGAAATTAGCCGTCATAACATCTCTCTATTTCTGCAATGTAGAACGCGCATATGGGACAAGTGGGTTGGCCTGTAGAGGCGCCACATTTTTTTCATAGTACTTCATTCTCTGCGGCTGATTTTCATGTGAACCAACTTCACATTTGTCAATACAGAACAAATGTCACCATATGAAGTTGGTTCACATGAAAATAAGCGCTGTGACAGCAGTAATTTTATGGCATAATGTACTAAAATATGGGAAAACTCTATTACATTTCCTCTCAGTTTCTAAACATCATTATCCTATGAATCGTAACTGGGCTGCATGTAGAGGTGTGCGCCGCCGAGTTCAGCCGGCGCGCCGCCGGCTGGAGGTACTCAGCCGAGCGCCGCCGCCGATACAAAAATATGACATCAGCCGCCGCCAGCCGCCGACTGTTTTCATCGGCTGGACAACAAAATAAGTTTAGGGCCTCATTCCACTAAATATCACTATTTTCAATTTCTCCGATGGAGCTTAGCGTTTCTTTGAATGGTAGCAATCGCAAATCTTCGTTCTTAACACGTAATGTCTTCTAAAAGCATAATTTCTATTATTGTTTAGGTATATGGAATATTCCATCGATTTAAAAGGGTTCGATGAGTGCTGTAAAACATCATGTATGTTTAACGTAAACTTCCTTCTGAGAAACCACGTGGAATGATAAGAAAATTGCGATTTTTACTTATTATTATAATTTGACGTAAATGTTTTATAATCGATTTATAAGTCGATTGACAATACATTTTGTATGGAAAAATTCCTTATAATTTCCTCGTTTTACGTCAACTTAAAACTAAATTAAATTAAATTAAATAGAAATCGCAATCTGCCTTAATGTCATATTACAAATATCTTGTGTTGAATCTGTATTTTTTTAAAAGAAATTTTAGTCGACTCTTACCTCACCTTGCATTTCAAGAAGAGTTTTTTTTACTCTCTAGTGAGTCACTAGTCATAGGACAGTCTCGGAATTATAAGAAGTAACTATTACAATCCAATCAGCGCTATTCATTCCACATGCATTTCCAACTTTATGACATTTACGTATGTATTATAACGTGTAAATCGTATGTGGAATGAATATCGTCGATTGGATTGTAAATTAAACTAAACTTTTTAAAGCTCTGGGGCGATCCACAAAATCTGCATTTTCCAGACTTATCATTATATCTCGTAATTAAGTTTCCATATAGTTCTGAATATTTTGCACTATCTGTAACAATATGTCCAGACCTACCTGTGACTCTTTCGAGTTACTTACTTTCCTCTTACCTCTGCATTTTTTGAAAAATAAACTCGAGTCGTACCACTAAAGCAATTAGTTTTTAACAACGAACTTTAGAAGTTTCGTTGTTCTTTCGACTATTAGCAAACCCATTTTATTGGTATCTTCGAATTAAATTTTCAAAGATTCAAAATTTGAAAGAAATGAAGTTAGTCGAGTTGGATAGGCGCTGGATTTATAAACCAGAGGTTGCTAGTTCAAGCCCAGCTGTGGACATTATGAGCAAAAATGCTTTCACTTCAGATTTTGATGTCTAGTATGTTTCACTAAATAAAAATTAAACTTTGTTGGTTTTCCACCAGAGTTCACAGGAACTCATAAATCTTGTATTAGATTAGAGATGAAGTAGGTATTCTTATGAGTAACTGTAAAAACATTGACTTTTCTATGAATTTTTAAATTTTTTTTAAATTATTCAAAATAAATCGGCGCGCCGCGGCTGAGCCGAGCCGCCGGGAAATATCGTTTTCAGCGCGCCGCCGCCGACACATCTACACTCGGCTAGCCGCCGCCGAGAATTTTTGACCGGCGCACACCTCTAGCTGCATGAAAGAGTATTATCTCAAAAATCTATAGAAAATGCATTGATACTCTCGCAAACAATCCAGCTGTCATTCGTTATGTTTTTGACGCGCTACAGTTTTTTCAGTAAAATATACAGTGCACTCAGAAAGCCGTTGAACATGCGAACAATAGAATCGCAATCAAAATTAAAAAAAGTCCACATGCCAACGCCAGTCTGACTCCCGTCGTCACAACCTATTCCTTTATAAACGGCTAATCATCTGTTATTGATAACGACTTCAATAATGAATGACGATCTCTAGCTTGGGGTTTCTTTCTTATACAAAAACGTATAGTAAATCAAATGAAGTACCAGATTCGATTTTCCAATATGTTAATATATGTAAAACCAGTGGTGATCTCAATAAGATGTTTATTGAACAGTGTCAACTAAAGAACTAACTGATAACAATGATAGAGAGATATGCCGATGCATATCGATGTTACATGAAGATATATGTGTAGGTAAATCACAATATTCAACACTCTCCCTATTTATCTACACTTATATAAATCAAAAATTACACAAACAACGTACGGTCAAATAAATTTTAAATTACCTTTACTCTCCCTATTTATTGACCTTCTTCATCAATTAAAAAACTTTTACGAAAGAAAAAAACAAATTGATCGCACACTATCTAACGGAAAAATATAAAAAAAATATTCAACTTTAGGAACACAAAACATTGAAAACTGAAATTCCCGTTTGTCTTTGTCTTTTGAATCCTTATCAGTCATTTCACTTGCATATTTCTCGTACTCGATGTCACTTATCGCTTTTGATTCATTCATTTGGACTTCACCCTTAAAATCTCGCCAGATTTCCCTGATTTGTCCTCTGAATCCTTCTCGAACAGCACACTAACATCCTCTGCGTACTTAATGCCAAGCATCCAAGCTGATTCATTTAATGTGACTAAAGCCAATGAAATTGTACGAACTTCGTCACGAGTCTCCCATGAACTGTTTTCCAATCTTGGACATATCTCCTGCAAAATGTTGTCCGAAATGCCAGCGTTTCCAATGTTGAACAACACTTTGACAAACGTTCCATTTTGTACACCTATGACGAGCCAAGCGCCATACACCACATCGTCTAATGTTATTTGCGGATAGACTATGAAAACCATTGTTCTTCCAGACTATGAAGTTACATGAACTGCGATGAAAAAAAATAGTCGATGACGCTTTCAATACTCAGCAACGTGTTGTCCGAGTGACCTTGATGATGAGCTTTACTGAGTTCTTTGTTCTTTGCTAATTGCGAACCAAACGTCCTTGATTGCCGCTATTTGTTGCCTCCGGAAACTTCCATTGCATACACCAAATCAATTAAATTTTCGTGCAACCAAAATTCACCGTTTCGTATCAAAAATCCACTATTTTCACGTACCAAGATGTAATTTACTATCTCTCTATCTCACGATCTCAAATAGCCTGACTTTCACGAGTCCAACGGTCCTGAATTTCAACAATCCTCCATTAATCAAGCCAAACAGGTTCTTTACACAATATACAGACAAAAACCAACCGTTCAATAACGTTTTATCAACCACTTTGGCAATGAATAAATAATAATTTCGTCCAAAACTATCTATCCAAACTAAAAAACTTTTGACTTTGTTTAATTATACAAAATGTTTTTCACCGACGAAAAATTATTTATTTTACGTGAACTGGGCCCATAACCTGTTAAAATATGTAAAACCAGTGGTGATCTCAATAAGATGTTTATTGAACAGTGTCAACTAAAGAACTAACTGATAACAATGATAGAGAGATATGCCGATGCATATCGATGTTACATGAAGATATACGTGTAGGTAAATCACAATATTCAACACAATATTACGAGGTTTCATGTACTACTCATGTACTTCACCAAAAGAAGTAATAGATTCTCGATACGCTAGCTGTTCACGAATTGTTAATTTAATTTAATTTACAAACATCCAGCTGAACGCTCAAAATCACCTAACCGTTAAGATCCATGCAAAGTGGAAGCATTAATCTTCGACTGGTTTTGATTTCGATCCAATTTCACCGAAATGGTTACCGATTCCTTTAAATACACGGATTACCCTTCCAATTTGAATTGTTTTTCTTTGGAGTTATCGATAATACAATTTCCATTCAACCCGTCACGCCCACACCCCCACAATCATTTTTGTACACTGTGTTTGTACTTGACCTTTTTCCAATGTCTCGGTTTTGTGAATAATCATTTTTATATGTACGAAAATCCCATTTTCTATTCTTGCCATTCCCGAACCCCTATTTGTTAAACAAATTTGTATCTATAAATTCATTATCTTATTCCACTCCGAAAGGCATAATCTTTTATAGCGTCAGCATGTTCTATTCGTTCAAATTATTAACCATTGAATCCTTACGCATTTCGTCGTATCGTTTCCTCCGACCGAAAAGCGTTCCCATCCTTAAAATATCATCCACTTTTTTGTGTGTGATTAAATAACCTCATTATTATAAATAAATTTTATTTGCTCTCGCCGCTGTAATACCCGTAGGCGACCGATATTACATAAAAATAAAAATCAAGGAAAATGCTTAACAACATTGTTTAATGTGGTGTGACTTCCGTTTTCAAAAAGTTTTCGCAAAAGTTTAACAAAGTTTTTCAATAAGCAAAGGAATTTCTGCCGAATTTGAAACGACATGAATCTAAAATTCATTTTTTTTCTTCTGCCTTTCGCAAACGTTGTTAGATTCACATCGACCCTCCGCAAGAAGGAATAACGAAAGAAGAAGAAGAAAAAAAACAGCAACCCAACGATGAAGAGTAGAAGATGCTTTTCGCTTTTATATAGATTTCTATTCGAATGGGAAATGTCTGTGATGTGTTTTATGCGAATATAAACGGAGAAACCCTAAAAATTTTCACCCATAAAACTCCACTTCATCTACCTCGCTTTTATTCTAATAGAACCACACACCAACATCAATACACCATGACTATTTTCAGCGATTTGTTTTATTGTCTGCTCCTCCGCCCGCAATGTAATTTGATAAGTAAATTTATCTTTATAACCATTCCGGTTGTTTGTGTAAACATGTGGATAAAGCACGATTTTCCGTATGTTTTCTATTTAGACGAAGTAAGAGACGAAGAAGACACACACAAAGAATAAGTGTGGAAAGGAATCGAGAATATTATTTAGATTGAAGTGGTTCGACAGTGACGAGAGATTGTATATACGTCTATCCTCTAACCCAAATTTACTATAAAAACCAAATTGTCGTCTTTAACGCATAAAATGCAAAACAAAAAAATTATTTTTTGATTAAGATGATCTGATGGTGATAGCTTAGAGGTTTCATTCCATCAACGATCCAATTGCGTTCAAATGCCCTTCATGATAAATGTTCTAAAGAATTTCGCAAAATGAGTGGGAATAAATAAACTTAAATTAACTGAAAGCAACGGAACACACAGCATCCAATTTCGACAAAAGCTGATTATCAATTTGGGCGTTGCGTGTTATAAACCCATTCAATTCCAGAGAATTGAAGTAGAAAATGATGGTAATGTAATGGAAAGTTTAGTAAATAAGATCAAACCCGAAACTATTGGTTTTTCTATAAAGGGCATGCTAATTCTCGCGGAATCATATTTCCAGAGTAGGCGTAGTTAGTGAAGATTAGATGAGATATGAAAGTTATTCGTTTCTGTTGAAAGCAGATAATCTTTGCTATTATGCGACTCTCCCTAAGGATTATCATAAAATTGGCAGGGTACGGCGAAGATACATTTTCTTTTGAATTACAAAACATATGGTAATAGACTGAGAGCCTGTGTGTTCATCAGTCCCTCATACTACCACTGAAACCGATGCCACATTGTCACCTTTCCCATTTGTCCCACGACTTTTCTAACGATCTCTACGAGAATAGCCCTGGAGACATCTTGGCCGTCGCACACCGCAGAAAATTCTAATTGTTGCCAAAATGGACGTATTGAAATTTGACAAAAATTTCGCTTTTCAATTGCAGTCTTCATGCGGCTCTAACACGTTCATTTTAATACCAATTCGGATTTTCTGCGATGTGTCACGGCGGAGATATACACAAGGTCCACCTTCATCAATCGTGACCTTATGAGGTCCCTCTATAAGTGCACCTAAATTGAACTTAGTCCTAACTGACAGAAAAATTAATTCAACGCAGTTAACGCCCTCACTTGGAAGGGCTGACATTTAGGGTTTAGCAAAATGTTAGGATTCGGCACATTTCAAGGGAATGCGTGAAAAGCCAAAGTGTTTGACCGAAACATTTTTTTCGGTGAAATTATTTCATACCGGATCGGTTCTACTACAGTGCTCAGTGATAAGCTATGCGACAGACCTAGTGCCATCTAGTGTACTGGGAGCGAAATTAGTAGGAGTAGAATACCGGCGGTAATACGTAAGCGAAATCTCTGGCGTACGTACGCAACGGCCTTTATAATCAAAACCGTTAGACCACTAGTGAAGACACTTTTGTGTGACACCACCTTCTGGAATTAAATGTATGAAATCCAGGTGATGTTTTGTTGAGCAGACACATTCGTTTTACGAAAATGAAAAGCCTGAATTAAGGCCAAAACTTTTCGAAATTAATGGCAACAAGAAAAATCCCCCAAAAAATTCATTTCCATTCAAATTTGAAATATGAACCGACATTCTTCCTCGACGAAGCAAAATCCTCTTTCAGCAAATATATTCATTGGGTTGATTTATTCTATACATGGTATTGTAATACACGTAAATCCTATGGCTGGGAAATATACGACTAATATATTTCCTTGAAGCACCAACAGCCTTTATATATCTCTACGATGTATTATAATATCAGAACAACAAATCCATATTGAGTTATCATATGTAAATAACGGATCTATAATCTACAAAGAATAGAAAAAAAAACAGAAGCAAAATTGATGATATTATTATTTTCTGTTTGTTGATTTACGATTATTTAGTGAAGTTTTGATGTCCTTGTCCATATGTTTATGTGGGGCCACAAAATCGAAAACAGGGAATGGGCGATTGTTTCAGTTATTTGGTGGTCTCAAAGAATCTTAATATTTTCAAATGAACTCTTTTGCTTTTTACAATATATCCAAGCTGAGAAAAGTGGCTGGACTGGCTATCAGGGACTATTTTCTCATCTTTTCTTTGAATTTTTAGAGGTACAAAAATTAATAGAAAATACTTTGTCAGCCAAAAGAAAATCCTTATAAAGTCTTTCAAAATTTTACGAACGAAAATACTCAAATTCGTAGAAAATCCAAAATAAAACCCACAAAATTACAGAAAATACTTTAAAATGAACAAAAAAATCAAATGAAAAGAATATAATACTTGATCCAGGATCAATAAAAAATCATCTGAAAATCCATTGAAAACTATAGGAAAACCATCAGAGGATTGTCTTTTTGAAAATCCTTTGTCAACGAAACTTACAAATATCTGCCACTTTACGGCATTTTCCTAAATCTTTCCAAATTTTCCCAAAAATTGAGGAAAACTTTTCTAGAATTTCCCATATTTTCCTTAATGTTTAAAAAAATTTGGGAAAACTTGTGAAAATCCCGATAAATATTGGGAAATTCAAGGAAATATGTGAAAATTTAACGAAAGATTGGAAAATGTTTTCTTAAAAATAGTCACAACTGGGAAGTTTGTATCAAAATTTAACCTTAAATTCGACTTTCATCGTCTGGTGAAAGTTGGTTTCATATTGAACTGGTCTTTAGTGACTTTTTGACTTTTTCTTATGAAAGATCTCAATTTAGAGAAATACATCAGGATGGTTGTTTTGGAACAAATAGATGAGATGAGATGTATCGCCCAGTAAACAAATTTCGTCTAGTTTTGGGAGGGAGTGTCTAACAATTTTGGACAATGGGTTGAAAAACTCGTAGCGGAGGAAAGGAGTTCAAAACGAGCCATCAGAACAGTCGGAGCGTTTGCTGCGACTGAGCCCCGTACAAACCCGTATATCTATTGCGTACGTGACCCTAGTGCGTCTGTCACCCTACTTTGACCGTAAGCCTATTGCGCCGGTTAATGTAGTTAAAGTAAAATTATTATGAAATGTGTACATCTTAAAAATTGCGCATAGCGCAATTACGAAGCCCCGTACGACGTTCCTTTCAAATAAAACAAAAATTTCAAATAGCCCTAAAATTTTAATTTTTTGTGTATAAATACACATAGGGCCTAGTATCGGCCTCAGTCCGAGGACCCAAATTTTAATTTTTTTTCAACTACATTCTATTCGGCCTTTGATTACCTTCCAAATGAAACCAAAATTACGAAAAACGGATGAAATTTGCTCGAGTTATATGTAAAATACACATAGGGCCCTAGTAGCGGCTTAGTCCAAGGACCCAAATTTAATTTTTTTCAACAACTTTCTATTCGGCCTTTGATTACCTTCCAAATGAAACAAAAATTACGAAAAACGGATGAAATTTACTCGAATTCTATGTAAAATACACATAGGGCGCTAGTGGTGGCCTTAGTCCAAGGCCCCAAATTTAATTTTTTTTTCAACAACATTCTATTCGGCCTTTGATTACCTTCCAAATCAAACAAAAATTACAAAAAACGAATGAAATTTACTCGAGTTCTATGTAAAATACACATAGGGCCCTAGTAGTGGCCTTAGTCCAAGGACCCAAATTTAATTTTTTTTCAACAACATTCTATTCGGCCTTTGATTACCTTCCAAATGGAACGATGTTTTCTTGTTGACCTGGGATATAGCGGCGGATTGAAAAGACAGTTTTAATTTTGGTGCAATATTTCGCTCTGTTTATTTAGAGCTTCTTCAGGCATCAACTTATTTACTAAAAATTTAACTAACTGATTGCACTTGCATGAAAATATCACAGAGTCATTTCGGTTTGTAAACAAAAACATTGACAACTCCTGGCAACTCAGGAGTTGTCAATGTTTTTGTTTACAAACCGAAATGACTCTGTGATATTTTCATGCAAGTGCAATCAGTTAGTTAAATTTTTAGTAAATAAGTTGATGCCTGAAGAAGCTCTAAATAAACAGAGCGAAATATTGCACCAAAATTAAAACTGTCTTTTCAATCCGCCGCTATATCCCAGGTCAACAAGAAAACATTGTGCGATCACGGCAAAGTAAATTGAAAACATTTCCAAATGGAACAAAAATTACGAAAAATGGATGAAATTTACTCGAGTTCTATGAAAAATACACATAGGGCCCTAGAAGCATTTCACTTCTAAGGCCCTAACTCACGGTCCACTCAAAATTTTGAAATCGGATTTGATTTACTCAAGATATCGACGTGACGGACAGACAGACGGACAGACGGCCAGACAAAATTTTTATTGCGGATTCGTTATATATGAACATAGGCAAACACTTTGCCCTTACCGTCTGCTTCGAATTCCATCAATTACGCACGGCATCGTAATCCTATAAGCCCCTTTGTACTTCGTACGGGGCTAAAAATTTAAAAATTTAAACGTTTTTCATGAGTTCTATAATCTTTGTAAATAATATATTGACATTGACTGCGTATCTTGACCTATTGAAAAGCAATATCGGCAATAAAGTCCAAGAAGATCCAGCTGATCGGACTGCCACTCCATCTGCTTCAGTTAAATGTAACTTTAATTTGAGTCTGAGTCCTTACCCTTGCTATGCAGTCAAAGACCAAAAGCAATTGACCAAACACTTCTCATTCAGTCCACTTTTGTAAAGAAATATTTTCTTTGTTAAATTTAAGGGCTACCTAATTTGAGTCTGAATCCTCACCCTCCCTTGCTATGTAGCCAAAGACCAAAGGCAATTGACCAAACACTTCTCATTCAGTCCACTTTTGTTAGGAAATATTTCCTTTGTTAAATTCAAGGGCTACCAAATCGAGCTAAAAAAAATCCTATTTTTTAGCCTATCCGTATAAGCTTTAGACATTTATCGGTTGATATTGGATTCGAAAAGAATATCCTAAAATACTTTTGTTGTTGTATGGTTTATCGGTCGCTTAAAATATTCCTTCGAACAAAAACAAGCAGAACGTACATCGCCTTGACGATAACTTAAGTTGATATGACGACGTTAAAATATATTTCGGGTTTTGTCTATTTTATATTAGATTATACTCACACTATAACTGTCACACTACAATTTAATATATCTGGAACGGAATACAGTCATTAAACTAATGGGTAGATTGAAGGCTGTGCACATGTCTATAATTACATCAACTTGAATCTGGTAGGTGTTTTTCGATTGTCAGACCTATTAATAACATTTAAAGGAGAATCTTTTAACGAATCATTTGTATTGTTATTGTCTAGTGGGGTGTCACCGGCTTTGCTCGGGATGACTATCATGACGAAATATTTAAATATTTTCGCGCGTAAAAATTTCATGCGTTTTCAAAAATGTTTCCCCGGTTAAAGAATGGTGTTTCGAACATCCTTCCAGAGCTCATCCGAACTTTTCCTAAGTAGTTGGTAGGCCGATTTTTAAGTCTCATCAAAATAATAACTTGAGAATCTACTACTTCTCCAATGAATTTTCAATTAGAAAGAAATTGAAGAAACATTTGTGTCCTGCCAAAGCACCTGGCATACTAACAAAATATTGCCTATGTCCATAAAATAGTTCTTACTCTAATCACATGATCTTGAAACACTGCAAAAATGTGTAATTACATCGTACACTGTCATGACGTGCTACTCTATTTTTCTATTACCACGCATTGGCCGTTCTGTGTGACAATGTAACCGATAAGTCAATTTTACCTTTCGAATTAAATCAATCAAAATGTCTACCCTTCCTTCGTAAACAGAAGTCATAAATGAATTAGCAACCCACTCTATCGTATCACAAATTTGCAACTTTTTTCAATTTCCCAGTCATCATTTCACATTTTCACTGGATCCTGCAAAAAGGAATTTAATTGGAAAGAATGCTCATCAGTAATTCCATAATTAACATCAACAGCATACGACTCATTTTACGCGACATTTTATTCCCTACTTCTCGTCGCTTTGATGGAGCTCTCTAATAAATGTGTTTGAACCAAATTATACGAACGAAAGTGTTGTTCATATAGGGTAAAACTACCAAATAAGAGCTCCCTGTTGTAATGAGATACATTTATTGTCGTTTCGTTTGTTCATTCGAACAAACAAAAGAAAAGACCATAGATGGACTTCGTTGAAGTGTGTTGATGGATCGTATTACACTAGTGGGCCCGTATTTGGTGGTTTTACCCTATACGCAAGTTATATGATGCCATAAAAAAAAGCTCGCTACTCGTATCACATAAATTTGATGCATCAACTAAAGGCACATACAATACATTGTATACATAAAACGATTAAATTGATGGAAAATTGCTCACGAGTGTAAAGCGAAAAATTTACACGAGTATCACTTACCATCGCGATTTTCGTGTTTCTCCTTTTTGCTGTTACACAACAAAGGCACAATGAACATTTGCATTACATGTAGTTGTAGCAAGTGATGTTCCAGAGGAAATGGAGGAAATCATGCAGATAGCCCAAGGTCTTATGTAATCAGGTTACTCAGATCGCTGCTGGATGATAAACGGAAACATTATAGTTCCCAGTGCTGTGTACAGCCATTAAACAACTTTGATTGTTCTGTGTCATGTGAGCAACATTCACCTACAAAAATTTAGTAAGCTTTGCGTTACCAGTAAATAATGCAACACCAGTCTGCGTAGACTGAACAGCTGAAGGATCTCTTGGACAGAAATTTTGTAAGATATGTTCTACCTTAGCGGTGTGACCTTGAATGTTATTTGTATCTGACGTCCGCTGCGTACCAGTTTTCACTTGGTAGATTTGTATCCGGTTGTAAATTGTCGCAGGAATGCGAAATAATCGTCTGAAAAATATATCGAGTTGACCTGCGGGAATATACCAAGCAAACCACCTTAGACCATCACTTTAATGTTTTCGCATTTTTTTTAAATCCTTCAACTGGAAGTGCACTGAAGAATCTCCATGCTATTCATGTCTATATGTGATGCTCCTCTCTCATTATTCTATTCTTACATAACAGAGCCATATTTCAATGTCTTATGTACACTTTCACTAACATAATTAAAACAAGTTAAGAGCAACGGACCCTTTGCAAATTTGAAGCCTACATTTAGGCGTAAAAATATTCGTTTGTTGATGATTTCTCTGAACCGAAATCATATTTTGAAAATGTCAAACCATTCAGTCACGCAAAAATCGGTTTGTGGGAGATAACTCATCACTTGGAGAAACCTGTGCAGATTACATAAATTTACACAATCTGCAAAGGTTTCTCCAAGTGGGATAAGTTATCCCACAAACCGATTTTTCCTTTAAAAGTAACACATTTTTGCGTGCTTTAATGGTTTTACTCATAAAAACGAATATTTTCCTCATAAATGTAGGATACAAATTTGCAAGGGTCCATTGCACTTAAGAATTGAATGCATCACGCTAGAACAAATATCTTCATAATGCTTCCCTCAGCACTGTAACTCTGTACTCTGATAACATCGTATCTGTACATTCCTCACCTATAAAACTCTGAAAACTTTCAGATATTTTTGACATATCGTCGGCAACATCACTGATCCTACCGTTTTTTAAACGAATATATCTTTCGAACCATTGGTTAGATTGACTTTATATAGCACTCACAAATCTCACAAATGTCGACAGCTCCTACAAAAAAAAAATCGAAATCCGACCAATAGGTGCAAAGATATAGTCGCTTAAAAATAGTATAAAACATAGCTAACACCGACCCGTACGAAACACTTATTTGTATCAAAAGCCTTTACTGTGAAACTCTTCATTTCTTTTACTTTATTCTCTACTGAAAAGCTATTTGCGCTTTAAAATCACTTGCATTATCCACTCTTTGCCTTGTTATCATATACAAATAAATTGCCGGAGGCAATATAGACAGCCCCGTACGAAGTCAACTTTCATAAATTCCTATTTAAACAGCTATATACCGCTATATTTAACTATATTTCACTATAAATAAACATTTCACAGATGAATATGCTATTATATAGCTCTATATGCCTGTATATAGCTCAATATAGCTGTATATAGGTATATATAGATGTCCATATATGGAATCCCTGAAACCCCTCACAGTTAACACATTATTTCCATGTTAACAGAAACTCTCTAAGCATCATTTTTCCCACTTTATATCACTTTTAATAAAATCCAATATGGCCGCCGGCAGCCATTTTGTTAGGAGACCGGAAATTTTACCGACGCTTTACATTCGTTAATACCTTTCAAACAAAAAAAAATCATGAAATTCGGTCAAAATTTACTCGAGATATTGACAAAATACTCCACGTTCACTGTACGGCCGAGTAGCCAGATAAGAGCTCACTCCAAGAGACCTAGCTCACGCTCCGGAGAACAAAATTTTTCCATGATTGGTACGGTCAATACCTATCTAATTAAGTTAAACAGACGAAATATGTTCAAATGTGGCCGACCTACAAGCAAAAACTGCTTGCCGCCCTGTGCCTGTTTCACACCAAGGGGTCTAACTCACGAGTCGGTCATCCGATTTCCATAAACTTTTTTTTTGTCGATCGGTATTGTAAATACCTTTTATTTGACGTATCACTGACAAGTGTAACGTTTGAATGTCCGGAGATATCTTCGAAAAACCATGAAGCACTTATTGGGCCACAGCTCGGGAGGGGTCGATCCAAAATCACTCATCTTCGAACTTAGCCTGTCTTTTAACATTACCAAACGGGAAAAAATAGTTATTTATCTACCAAGGTAGGTATGAAGGTATTTTTTCGCACTAGATGTCGATTGACGACCCGAGGCGAAGCCGAGGTCGACAAGACGTCGTGTGCGAAAAAATACCGGCATACCTACCTTGGTAGATAAATAACTATTTTTTCCCGTTTGGTAATGTCAAAAGACAGGCTAAGTTCGAAGATGCTTAGTCAATGCTTTGTGTATACGCTTCAACAATACGTTCGGTATAATTGTGTGACTCTATAGCTGAATGGCTGTAGTCGCTGCTTTGTGTTCAAAAACCTTTGGGTGTCGGGGGTTCGATTTCTGGTCAATGCAAGATTTTTATTTATAAAAATTTAGCCTTTGTTGAAGGTAATAGGTTCTTTAGCGTGCCAAAAAAAAGTTGATATCGCATTGCGTGCGAAAAAAAGTTAATATCGCACTGTGTCCAGAAATACAGTGAAATAAATACCTTCAAAACGACATTAAGTGGATGCATGGAAAGGTGATGATTATGGACCGGAATTGCGAAAAAGAATTTTCAAAATCGGATGCGTTTTACTCAAGTTATCGTGCAGACAGACGGACAGACGGACATTTTTTTTCACTGATTTGGCATCTCTAGACAACCACAATAGGTTTCCCATTACTCAGGGAGTCCAATTCGACGTGTTACAAACGTAAGCGTAAACCTATAAGACCCCAGTACTTCGTACGGGTCTAAAAATGATGATATTTCCCAGAGCTCTTCGAGAGCTTTCCTAAGAACCTCCATTTGTTTAAATTAAATGATTTAGATGAAGAGGAGATTTTCTCTCAAGTTTATCATTTTTGTGGCACTGTCACATATGAAAATAATGGTCTGTGATGTGATTTTCTTGTTCCTTTCCCGCAGCTCTCTACAAAAACATACAGAGCGTGTGCAAATAGCATCTACAATAATACTATTTGTACTCAGGTGCAAATAGTCACTTCGGTTTAATGTTTATACTAAACACATCAACAGCAGTTCAAATCCTTTAAAATTGGATTCTTTGTTTGAGCTTTCAATCGAACAAATTAGAAAAATGAATTCCCAATAAGCTCCTAATTCAAACCAGACTAATTCCCACCGACAAATCCAATAAACTATTCCATTGATTCACTTTTTTTTTTCATTTATTTCATTTCAGTGGCACCGCAACGTCCTCGTTTAGAACATGAGGGTGTACATGTGCCTCCCGGACATAATGTAACTGTTGAATCAAAGGCAATGGCTACGGTAAAATGTGTTTCTCACTACGGCAATCCACCTGCTTTGCTTCGATGGTTTCTGGGTAAGTGTTTCTACGTCTGTGCTGTGTTTATATATTCAACTCAATTAAGATTTCATAAAAAAATAACTTGGCTTTTATTATTCGAATCATTTATTAAAGTATGTGCTGCACAGCATCTGTGCAAATACATACTTCCCACAATAAATTGACTGTATAAAGTGGACTTTTTCAAATATTATTTTTCTCGTTGAAATCCATTTTCTTGTCTACCTATTTAGCATTCTTTTACTGTAAACAAATTGTGTTTGAAGCTCTTAAATAGGCGACGAGTATCATTCTGATTATATGGTTCGCTCAAACAGAATCGCGAATTAGAATTAAAACAGAGAGAGAGACACTCGAAAGTGTACTTAAAATGAAATATAATCCCCCAATAATAAGTCCCTAATACAGTGTCGGACCTATTTTCACTTGAATATATTAATTAACGTTGCAAATAAAGACGGAATAAAAAAAGGCCGAAAGGAATATCCTCAGTAAGCTCTTTCCCTTTTTTTTTGTAAGCTTAAATGCGTTCCGCGTCGTCGGTATTATTATTGTTGGGAAAAAGTGTGAGAGATAAAATTTAATTAATTTTCCAACAAATTTATTCCGTTTCATATTTCAATTTGCATGCAAATTGTGCCCAGATAATTTTGAACAATTTTATACCCAGGCGACCAAGAAGTATCACCACTTCATCCGCAAACGAACGCAACAGAACCAGATAATCCGCGAACATGGTCAGCTGCATCTGTTGTTCAAATTCCAACAACGAGAGAACGACATGGTGAAATATTAAAGTGCTTGGCAATACATGAGTCATATGCAGCAAAATCGGTTGTGGTCGAAGCGAAAATGGATGTCAAGTGTGAGTGTTATTTTATTGCAAATGGATATATGGTTTTAAGGGCTTTAGGATTCGGCCAGGATCAGAATATTAAGTTGGTTTTACTATGTACGCCGGGTCATTGGTGAATTACACATTCGAGAACGTCGTTATTAGCAGGTTGTTCCTTTGTTGCATTTTTATTTTTCATATTCCAGTTGAGTGATGAGTGTACGTACACAAACTGTTTTAGCTCCATTGTATTTGCGCCAATAATTTTCATTCTCCCAGACACTCAGTAAAATATACTCCGACCAATTCGATTCAGAAGTCATGTGCACGCCATAAATTAAGGTTAAATGCGTTATGACCGTGCAAGGCAATGTTCTTCATACGTAGAAACTGTCTCGCTTCGTCTGTCCCATTAATAATTGAGTGTTTTATTGTAACTTCTTCAGAATCCGGCTTTTCAGTGATATTTCATGAAAATATTTTTTTTTTGGAATCAGGCACGATCTGGCTCTATTGGTGTTTGGGCGATGCTCGAAGGTTTTTTTTTGTATGAATGAAAGGTAAATTACAAATTTTCCCAAAGAGCTTTTTTCGACCCATATCGGTCGGTCCTGTTGGAAATTCTACTTTCTAAATGTAGCGAACACTTATCTACTAATTTGTTTCTTCAGTTGGAACAATGTAGGTTACTTTTGCTAGCTTTTCAGTGAACCAGTCTTTCCCAAAATTTTCCTTTCCCTTAAATTTTTCCTAAATTTTCCCGATTTTTTCCTGAATTTTCCCAAATTTTTTCAAATTTTCTTAAGGCCCGTCGTTGGGAAATGACAGGACAGTTTCCCGGAAATGTATGGAAAATTTTATCACAAAAATTCACCGAAAAGATTCAAAGAAACTCACCCATGATGCTTTCCATTGTATTCGTGCACCGTCTCTTTATGTCCCCAAGGCATATTTAAACACTAAAACACTTTTTACTCGATGCAAAAACAAAATTTTGTTTTTCGTTTTGTCGCGATAAAACACAGAAAATATTTCGACACAACTGTGACACTCCGCTATTATAAGGACTAGAATGAATGTTTGCTGTGTTCACTTCGGCGGTAAAATATTTTAATTCAAAAAAGTGTCCGACACTTCAACGATGGTAGACATTTATTAAAATTGTAACCTCTCCCACTTCTTTAGTAAGCTAACAAGACTTCGCTGAGTCTAATTATGCCACCTCTTCGAACAAAAATATCGGCTGAGGTCGAATAATTGTCCGCTGAGCTTTGACAAACCTCTAATGAGTTCTAATAATTCTCCACTAGGCTTCAGTAAGAGTCCGTCAGACCTTAGCACGTTGTAGTAAGGCAATGAAGCTAAGCGAACAGTCAATAAGCATCAGCGGATACCTAATAATTGTTGCTATGATTTAATAAGACTCCACTTAGCCAAATCTCCGCTGAGTGTCCGATTCGCTCCATTAAGCCTTCCTGCAACTTGCATAGGCCTAACGGACACTTCCTGAAGCCTAGCGGAGAATTATTAGAGCTCAGCGGAGGTTTGTTAAAGCTCAGCGGAGAATTATTAGAACTCAGCCGATATTTTTATTCAAAGAGGTGGCATAATTAGACTTCGCGAAGTCTTCTTAGCTTACTAAAGAGGAACGAACATTTATTTACGCTCAGCGCAGTCTTACGAGAGGCTACATTTTTAATAAATGCTCTCCCATCGTTGAGAGAATGTCCGCTGAGCTCTCGTAAAGCTTTAAAAAATGGTCGATGAGCATTATTAAATGTATACGCTACCCTTTGTCAACCGTTTGATGATTGTTTTTAAATGTCCGACACTTTTTTGAATGAAAATATTTTACCGCCGAAGTGAACACAGCAAACATTGATTCTAGTACTTATAGTAGCGGAGTGTCACAGTTGTGTCGAAATATTTTCTGTGTTTTTGTCACGACAAAACAAAAAAAACTTTTTGTTTTTGCATCGAGTAAAAAGTGTTTTAGTGTTTAAATATGCCTTGGGGACATAAAGAGACGGTGCACGAATACAATGGAAAGCATCATGGGTGAGTTTCTTTGAATTTTTTCGGTGAATTTTTGTGATAAAATTTTACATACATTTTCGGGAAACTGTCCTGTCATTTCCCAATGACGGGCCTTTAAATAAAGGAAAATTTAGTAAAAGGCGGGAAAATTCAAGAAAATAAGGCAAAGTGATTTCCACAAATAAACACTAGATTTTTCGGATTATTTTGGATGTCGATAGGAAAATTGGAAGCCAAGCTTAAAGCTCGCGAAAACTGTTAATGAATGTTAATAGAGTTTGCCAAATTCATGAGGTCAGTGAAACAAAAGACAGTACTCATCAATATGACAAGATATGCATTGCCGACGCACCTAGCATACCAGTAGAATATCGCTCATGTCAAATAGAGTCATAATTTACAACAGTGTCCCATGTCATTTCTCATGCTGTTAAGTGAAAATTTTACACAATTCGGCGTTCCTGTTGAAAATCATTGATTCTGGCCATATCATTCGAAATGTCAATGATTTCGAACTATCAAAATTCCGTAAAACATTTCATTCAACTAGCAATTAATACAATTTCCAGATGCTCCTACCATCCGTTTACTCGGTGCCCCACAAATCGACTTAGAGGAAGGCAAGGATTCGTTGATACTTCGGTGTGAGGCTGACGCCAATCCACCTGCAAGTATAGTATGGCGACGAGCCGGTCGCTCGGAAATAGCCAGTTTACAGGTGAGAAGATATTTGGCGCCAATTAATTTGAAATCATAAAAAAAAAAACAAAAAAATATTCCAAAAAATAGGAAACTCTCCAATTGCGCCCAGTTGGCCGACGAGATGCTGGTCTGTATACATGCCAAGCACAAAATTCGGTTGGATCGTCGGAACAACTATCCGTTCAATTGGACATCAAATGTGAGTATCGCCTTAAGTGTTCGACATGCAACAATATTATTGTATTCAATGAGTATAAAATGCATGGCTGCACTATGCAACACAACATCTATTATAACACTGTAACGACATTGTTTTGTATTCCTAAACTAATTATATTTCTCTCATTTCAAAATTTATGATTTAATTAAAATAATAAAATTAAACTCGCCATCATATCATAAATCTACATAATTTATTGTTTGGTAGTTTATATGAACCGCTTGAGCGATCCACATTTCACATGCACCACGTTTTGTTTTGGGTGGGTGTGTGTGTGTGTGAGTGTTATGCATTGTGTACATTATTATAATAATCTGGTGAACGCGCGTGGTTTTCAAATGCAACAAAACGAGAATTATTTAATCAAAAGTGCCCATACTACTAATATACCCAGTACACAAAAACAAATACGGAATAAAAAATCCAGAGCAGAGAAAAAATAAAACGAAAATGTTTGCAACAAAATGCATGCTTTTGATGAATAATTCAAATGGACATTTTAAATAGAACCCATAAATCCACCGGGGAGTTTATAAACACTCAATGTAAACAAACAATGACCTATTATATGAATTTTACCATTCCATAATCGGGGGTCTCATCTCCGTCGTATTCAAATGGGAAATTTAATATGAAATTAAATTCGGCTGGATCATCGTTCAGTCGCCGATTTAATTTTATTTTTTTAATTGAAGTGACAGAATTGAACTGTTTCTTGCCTCTTTGTTACATCGCAATGAGGAGGATTATTATAGTACACGGAAAAAAGAGTGTTCCTTTAGAGTGCGAAAAAGCGTTTTCCGCACAAGTGGGAAAATAGTTTTTTCCTAACTATTACCATGTGCTCAAATGTACAGTATTAAGAGAACACGTAAATGTTAAGCGAATCATAAGAAAAATGGAACACATTTTTACATAGAAAGTCAATAGTTATTTGTTAACCAAGGGGAAAAATGTTGGAAATTTTATTTCGAGTGTGGTGTTTGTGGCCAGAGTGTGGCGAGGTCAACACAACGTTTTTCACATTAAGAGGAACGGACCATTTGTAAATTTGTAGCCCACATTTGGGCGAAAAAATATTCGTTTTTTGATAAACCATTAAAGTACAACCATTAAAACACTTAAAAATGTGTTACTTTTAAAGGAAAAATTGGTTTGTGGGTGATATCTAATCCCACTTGGAAAAACATGTGAAGATTACACAAATTTACACAATCTGCAAAGGTTTCTCCAAGTGGGATTAGCTATCACCCACAAACCAATATTTCCTTTAAAAGTAACACATTTTTGTTCAGAGAAATCATCAAAAAACGAATATTTTCCCGCCTAAATGTAGGCTACAAGTTAGTGAAGGGGTATGCGTCCTTTTACTACATATAACGCCTTTTGAAAAACAGCCTACCGAAATCGGACGCATTTTTCAGTGGACTTTTTTATATGTGCCTAGAAAGGTATTCGACCCTAGAGACCAAAACCACTTTCCAAAAAATTCTGCGAAGTTTGTGTGGCTGGTGAAAGGTGATCAAAAACCGAAAACTTGCACTTTTCTTACAAAAATTTCTCCAGTTACACGAGCCGTACAGGGTCGTGTGGGGTGTCATTAGAAAGGTAATCACTTGTATTATTGAGCCGATTAGGGACATATTGGGTTTAAAATTCATCGACACTGAAATATGTGCAGTTAAAGTTTTCAACCGAAGACTTACACTTAAGGCTCGGAACGGGTTCGGGTTGACCTGTTTTAGTTCAGGTTGACCTGAACCGGATTCATGACCCGAACCTGAAAAATTATTTCGGGTTCAACCCGAACTTGACTCGAACATCAATTTTGGATTTCGGGTTTAACCCGAACCTGACCTGAACCCGAAATTGTTCAACCCGAATTTTACCTGAACCTGAATTTTCAATTTCGAGTTCGACCCGAACCTGAACTGAACCCGAAATTTTAAATTTAATCAGGTCGGGTTCGGGTAGCCCGAAATTTTGAGCGTTTATTACACTAAAAAAAGTCAAAAATTTCGGGTTACCCGAACCCGACCTGATTAAATTTAAAATTTCGGGTTCAGTTCAGGTTCGGGTCGAACTCGAAATTGAAAATTCAGGTTCGGATCAAATTCGGGTTGAACAATTTCGGGTTCAGGTCAGCTTCGGGTTAAACCCGAAATCGAAAATTCAAGTTCGGGTGAAGTTCGGGTTGAACCCGAAATAATTTTTCAGGTTCGGGTTAAATCAAGTTCGGGTTCCGGTCTGACCGAACCCGACCCGTTCCGAGCCTTACTTACACTGTTCTTACTGAAATTTCTCGAGGTACATAAAAAGTACATGGTCGTGTAGGGTGTCATTTGGCAGGTAATTTAATGTGCTTTTGGGCCAAATAGGGTCTTATGTGGTTTGGATGCATCTACGATGAAATAGAAGTTGAAATGTTTAGGTGTACATATTTCATCATAGATGCATCCAAACGTCAAAGGACCCTAATTGGCCCAAAAGCACATTAAATTACCTTTCAAATGATACCCCACACGACCATATACGTTTTGTGTACCTCGAGAAATTTCAGTAAGAACAGTGTAAGTCTTCGGTTGAAAACTTCAACTACACATATTTCAGTGTCGATGAATTTTAAACCCAAAGAGTCTTATACGACTCAATAGTACATGTTATTACCTTTCTAATGACACCCCACACGACCCTGTACGGTTCGTGTAACTGGAGAAATTGTTGTAATAAAAGTGCAAGTTTTCGGTTTTTGATCACCTTTCACCAGCCACACAAACTTCGAAGAATTTTTTTGAAAGTGGTTTTGGCTTCTAGGGTCGAATACCTTTCTAGGCACATATAAAAAAGTCCCCTGGAAAATGCGTCCGATTTCGGTAGGCTGTTTTTCAAAAGAATCCCTCTTAACATGTCCATGCATAAAGCTAGAACTAGTCACCTTATATTGTGAATTGTTTTTGCCACTGCCTGTTGAGATGTGACAAATGCTTACGATTTTTTTTGTCGCTAACATTTGTATTGCACACTATTCTCTCAGGAATGCAACGGTGCCCAAACCAGTATTGTCGTATAATGATCACTGTCTTGGCATAGGAAGAGTTCATTCGAACATACTTCATACGATTCTTGTTTCATAAATAACTAATTGTGTTCCGTTGGTGATACGATGCGAGTGGCATATTTTAATAATGGAGTTAAAAACCGTATTTTCTCCAAACGAAATTGATTTCCTTGCCATTTACATTTGAAAACGTTTTTGAATTTCTGCAATTCAATTTTCACTAAGGACCAATTGTTTACTCGTCTTTCTTTAGCTAATTTCCTAAATAAATTTTAATTTCTCAGCTTAAGCCAACAAAAACACGGTTCTATTTGTATGCCTTCTTCCCGGTTTCCCCAATGCACTTAAATCTAATAAACTCGTCGTCAGTGAGAAATGTGATAAATCAAATTATTGAATTGTTTATCGGTGTTGTGCGGAAACTTGAACCAGAGACCGAATGGATTGTACAATTGAAGCGCTTAATAAACAAACGCCGAGTTAAATAATGAAATTATGAGCTTAGTCAGAATGAAGTAGGTTTTCTAGCCGTGGATGCACAGCATTTCCTGCTAATTCGGGAACGGTATTAACAATTTACGTCGCTTGTTTTTGATTATGAAATTACCTGGCACTTGTTCGAGAGACGAATGTTTCTTGTTTAATTAACAATTCGTTTTAGCTTTACGATTTTGTTTGATTGTACTGGATGCATACCGTTCTATTGTCGATGAATTTAACATTGAAACATTTGTTTCCTCAGATCCTCCAAGAATATTGTCAGCAGGACCCGATCGATTGACCACAGCTCCGCTATTCAGTCCGGCAGCATTCGAATGTGTAGGAGAAGGTACATCATTTTTGAAGCTTTGTTTTATACAGTCAAAGGCAGTCAATTTTCAGCATGAATTTGCTTCAGCTGTTTTTCAGCTGATCCACACATACAATCAAAACTGGTTTTCCTTGTTTAAACGGTTGAAGCTGCTACACGCACGCGCGTGGTAGTGTTAAAACCGTATAAAGACTTATAAACGGTTGTGATTGTTTGTGTGGATCAGCTGAAAAACAGCTGAAGCAAATTCATGCTGAAAATTGACTGCCTTTGACTGTACTTCTTTCGATGGTGGAATTTCGACTTCCGTCTTTTCGTGTGAAATTTCATGGATTTTCTTTAATTTAGCGATTTTCACAAGTCACAGGAATCTTGAAAATTCGTGAGAATCCACAAAAATTGGCGAGAATTCGTAAAATTTCACAAAATTCATGAACAATTCGTGAAAAGTTCACGCAAATTCGTGAAAAGTCGTGAAAATTCAAGACAACATTTTCACTAATTTAGGCCCTTTTGCTATAAATTCTTGTTTTACTAACTTCGCTAATCATTTCCCCAATTCCAATTGCAGGCAATCCACCACCTACATACAAATGGGTCCAAAAGTAATTAAAATTTTGTCCTCCATCCTCTCAGTCACCCATCACCTAATTAATTTCCATTTCATAATAGATTCAACCACGGCTCCACATATCTCGAACGAGGCCGGGAATCTCGTCTTGTCATCGACAATGTTACGTACGATTACCAGGGCGAATACGAATGTCGCGCATCGAACATCATAAACGGACAAGAGCGTCATGTAGCCTCCGATCCGATATCGTTGCAAGTGGTTGGTGCTCCTCTGGTGCTACGATCGAATCCCAGCACGAATAATGTGCCGGTGCGCCGCGGTGACGATGCAAACTTATCGTTAGTAGTATGCGCTGATCCGCGACCACGTCACATCGCATGGGAATGGGGTTCAATGCGATTGGAGGCTGGTAACAGTTTTGGTGAGATGTGATGACCGTAGAAATCGAGTTCGTCCTTGAAACGAGTTTTTTTTTGGTTAATTTTGTTAACAGACCGCTACAGTGTCGATGACGTAACACAAGATCCTCGTGAGGATTGCTACTTGGCTACATTGCATATAAAAGCAACCGATTCGCATGATTCACGGCCCTACTATTTGGTGGTAGAAAATGATCGTGGTATTGACCGGCATGCCATTCACTTGAGTGTGGAGGGTACGTTCACAGGTGCATTTAAACAGAGTTTTTTTTCGCTTTTTATACACAACATTTGTTTGAAATAAGCTATCGTAAATATAGTAGGAATAGTGTTCATAGTTTTCGAAAGTATTAAAAGCTAAAATTGGTGACGTAAGTACACAAACACAATATTCTATGCATAACGATTATAATGATGGTTTGATTGCGAAACATGGGTGCATTGACATCACCCTACTTCATTGAATTTTACTTTTAACTTCAACCAACGAACTGCTGGCATTAAGGTAGACTGACATGTCAAGTGAGAGGAATTCTTTTGAAAAACAGCCGACGCATTTTCCAGTGGAATTCGTTATATTTGCCCAGAAAGGTATTCGACTCTGGAAGGCAAAATCACTTTCGAAAAAATTCTTCGAAGCTTTTGTGGCTAGTGAGAGGCGATTGAAAACCGGAAACATGCACTTCTCTCACAGAAATTTCTCCAGTCACATGAGCATATCCGATGAAATATGAACACAGAAACACTTCAACCTCTCATAATTCATCGTAGATGCTTCCAAACCCCCATAAGAAACATCATGCCCTGAAACAACATAAAACTACCATTGTTATGTAACCCCACACGACCCTGTACGGCTCGTGTAACTAGAGAAATTTCTGTAAGAAAAGTGCCTGTTGAAGGTTTTAAATCACCTCCCACTAGGCTAGTGACTAGCCACACAAGCTTCGAAGAATTTTTTGGGAAAGTGGTTTTGGCTTCTAGGGTCGAATACCTTTCTGAAAAGCATCCATCTGAGTGAAGTCGGACAGTGTGTCGAACGACATATATACTGTTAAAACTACACACAAATTTTCTCTTACTTATTGATGTTTCCGTCTGGTTTATTACCAGTAGAGCGTTGTTTCAACGACTTTAAAAATTTAGTAAAATTTTAAAAATAGTTTAATTCAACTCTCGCACATTTGTCAGCTGTTATTTTTGTATGAAAAATACTAAAATCGTTCCGAGAAGGGCACCCTCCAACTATACCTTTAAGTATTAGAGAAACAGCTGATATTAACTTGGTGGACGGACGTGAACATTAAAATATTCTTTTTTCATTGAAAATTCCTGTCTAAAATATCCCTAAACCATCAAGGGAAGACCGGAAAATTGGTTTTACATTTTAATCAGACTCTAAATGCATATGCAAAGGAATGCTTCAAAGATATTGTAATCACGTCTCGTTCACAAGGTTAACTCAACTACCGAACGTATTTAAAACGAGAGAAAAGTATGTTGGTAGTGGATTGTAGTTTATAGTGTGCATGATGATGATGGTGAAATTCTCATCAAGTCTGCGTTAATTGAATTTGGAGTCTTTTGATACAAACTTTAAATGAAAAAAAAAATTCACTTCCCGCCCATTCAACATTCACAATTTTCCCGTTTTTTTATTTCCTAATACCAAAAGTAAAAACTATCTTCTCTTAAACAGATCCGTTAGAATTGAGCTACCTCATGGGAATCGCTGTTGGTAGTCTGGCTGCACTTTTAATACTCATTTGCTTATGCATTTACGGTGTGCGAACGAGAAAATGCTGTTTCAGAAGTAAGTAAATTTAGCGGTCTGAATGTGCGGGTTGGGAAACTTTAAATACATTGAAATGGAACAGAGATGAAAAAACCAATTTTGTTATTTAAAAAAAAAATTCTTTGTTCCGTTCTGTTGTGGAATTCTCGGTAGAACATGAAAAGGCAGAGCAAGTTTTCATAATTTGTATTTATACTCGTCAACCCTGCCACAAAAGATGTGTATCCAATTATGAGTTCTTTTTTCGTTACTGTTCGTTACAGTTGAGTCAATTGTAATTGGCTTATAAATCGTCGCAGATGGCAAGCATATCTTCTACATAAACATCCAATGCGACTTTCGATTGAAGTAATTTTAAAAGATTGAAACAGAATCTTTTACTTCACTAGTTTCAACGTCAAATTTTCTAGGTTCTGAAAGAACCGGGACAGCTAGCTGGCAGTTTTTTACGGTTCAGTGACACGTTCCATCACATTTTTAGTACACAGAAAATTCCTGTCTAAGTTTTTGTGTTGGTGTCACTAGAACATTTGGGTGCCACTGCCTTCGTGATCAACTCAGATGTGTCTCAATCTGAAGACCGCATTTGCCAAAAATATCCTCTCACTTTTGTCGTCAATTCCTAAAACAGAGGACATTTTATCAGGTGTTGCAAGCGGATCGCTAGTTACTAAAGATGATGCGTACAACTAAAATTCATTCAACGAAATTCATTTTCATTTCCTCAAGATGTCTTTCGCTATTTAAAAAAAATATAAAATGACTTCAGATGGCGCTGTTAATCACGATTGAATGCATTTTGAACAGCTCCATCTTTTGTGCAATTTCTAAGAAAGTTGACTGATGCATCCATTTTTGTGTTTCTCTTTATTTATTCATCCGGAGTCCGTGTCGCTGGCCAAAGGTTTTACATCTGACCAATATTTTTCTATTAAAATCTTTGATGTTCGGCCATTAATAATGATAAACCTGGTCTTCCGAGTCTTGAATTCGACGAAAGAAAATCCATTTGCAAACTAATTTAAATTCTTTTCCCTTCACAGGTAGAGGAAACTTTAAATCATCAGACAAAGATAGGTACGTACACCATCACTTTAAGTTGTTTTTATTTACCTTTCTGTTTACTGTTTAAGTTTAGTCAGTGAAATGAAAGCTTTGAAAGTACTTGATTGTAATGGAGCACTTAAGTTTATTATTCAGTCCAGTATCTTATAAATTGGATGAGATTTAAAAAGAAAGACGAAGAAAACAAGAGATACATCTAACGAAATTACCTTTGAACTGCTATTCTGATTCGATGTTAATGTAAACATTCTCCATTCTACCTACTTTATAAGAATTGGCCTCGAGGCCTAGATGTAGTTAGGTTTAGGTGTGTTCAGCGAATGTTAATCTGTCACAGACGGAAGGCATATTAACAGTTTTACCATCGGATCTATTAACTCATTTGATCGAAGATTTTCATAGATTGATTTCAGAAATCTTTTACTTCACTTGTTTTGAACATGCTTTTTGCTATATAAGACCTCATTAGTCAGAGCTTGTCGTTTATTATTTCTGTCGTTGTCGATAACAGATGACAGTCGTCTGTAGTATTCCAAAACAGATTTCTTAGTTGTAGTCATAATCGCAGAGTTTTGCATCAATTTAATAGAAAATCTCCGTTGGCCTGTAGAGGCACCACATTTTTTTTCCGGTACTTCATTCCCTATTTTTTGGTTAAATAACTTCATTCTGGTAAATATCCATGAAATAGCAGTAAAGTTGGTGCATAAGAGATTAGAGCACTGCCATTAGTTTACGACTAATTGTGATAGATTTATTACAGTCAGTAGATTACTATAAATGCCGCATTAGTAATGTAGAATCAAGTAATCTCTCTGCCGTTCAATCATTCAAATAAAAGACGATTTCTTCAACAAAAATTTAATAAAAAAGAAAAAATTGAAAAAAAGTTCGGAAGTATAAACGATCAACGTTTCTTCGTTGAAAGTTTAAAATTAACTGATTGGCACTAAGTTACTCGATTATACAAAATCATCTCTGTGTCTCCTGTTCTCTATCCCTGAATGTCCTCATCAATTCAAAAAAAAAAATGCGACACGACCACCTACTCATCAAAATTTACAAATATCTGCCCCTCACTCCAGCGGTCGAAAACATTGGATAGTTTGCATCTCTTCTACATTTTCCAAACCTTCTGTTTTTCAATGTCATTTATGAACAGTCCCTTCTTCTCCTGACGGGCCAGAAAGGGTTTCATCCGTTGAGTTTGCGTCAAATTGTTCGTGGAGGTTCCGACTTATTACACTATTCAATGAGACGAAAATCAGTTGTTAAACTGTTACCTACTGCATCCATTTCTGCATACACTTCTGCGACTCATCAACCACCACTTGTCTCTGCTTCCTATACAATATTCAAATGGTGGACTGATTGAATTTATTTAAACGGAAATATCGTTAAACGTTGGATATGATAAGATAGTCAAAGAGTTACTTTCTTATTTACTTTTTCATGCAATCTTCTTCCGACGAAATGCTCAAGCACCCATAATGACATTGTCAACGAAAAAATATTGCTCCCTATGATGTAATGCGCTTTCAAGTCAATGCAATTATTTCTTTGACAACACCAACAACAACAAAATATTCAACGTTGAACTTGAGCATGACAGATACTGATTCATGGCGAATAAATGGGAAACATTTTTCTTATAGTTAGATCAGTTGGATATTATAAATTGGTGCTCGTTATGTACTATTATCCGTTACGCTTTTACGGATACATACATATTTGTGTAGATGTGTGTGTGTATGTGTACGACTTGTATGCAGATAAGCTAATGGCAGCAATTTAAGAAGATATTTTTCTCATTTTTATCGGAATATTGGCGCTTTGGGAAAATACATAATAATGGATCTACTTTGTGTATTATATGGAAAGATATTATCCATTATTTATGTACTCTTTTGGTACATACATAAAGTATTTAGATGCATGAATCTCACTCTATATATGTACATACTTATAGTATTACCCACACTGAATATGCTACACCAACCGTACACTCTTTTTCTTCGCCGGTTCTTTTTTTTTATCATTTTAATATTATGGTGCACTTTTGCAAAAGCCCTGTTCCCGTTCTCGCTTAATACAACTCTCGATATAATACATGCATTCTGGGTTTTTCGTCTACGTTATAACAAAAGCCATTTCGTTTTCATATGTTGTACGTTGTATTGTATTGCCCTGTGCATATACATTATATGTTGTATATACATGCACACTGGACATTTTATAAATATTTTCCTTTATTCGATTTTATGCAAGAGGCAAGAATTTTCTACCCATAAAATAACGAAACGAAACAAAAATATATTTATTTAGCATTTTCCATTATAGTGTAGAACATGATTATATAACACACCCCTTATGTTGTGTTCAGTCGTAAAAAAGAACTGTAAAATTTATGGTATACATGGGAAAGATGATTTCTCATGAAAATCTTCTTTCCTTTTTTTTTGCTTAGCATCAAACAGGATTATTAAAAAGTATTATAAGCAGCGAAATAACAATAAAAGAACAAGCTTGAGAAGGCAAAAATGCCTAGTGTTTGCAAGATGGACTCGCACGAAATAGCCTTTACACTCGCCAAACCATGAAAACACTGAATATCACGCGTCAAAAGTTACCGGAAACCAGGGACTAACCTAAGGATTTTTCTGTGGGTGGGCATATCGACAAAAGGGCGCAAATAGGCCTATGCTAGGGGCGCCAAATACAAATTTCATCGAAGTATACTAATTTCCATCCTAGAGTACCAAAAAGTCACATTCCAAAAAACTTAAAATCGAACTGAATATTTTGCTAATGTAACCAGTAAACATATTGTAGAGTAGTGCGAAAGCAATTAGAATGAATCGAGGAGAAACTCACCGACCAAAATAGTGGCAAGTAATTAATAATTTCTTTCAATTCATTCAATTACCAGATTATTTTCTTATTAACGGATTAATTCCGTTCAAATGTAAAGAAAATTTACAAAAACCATCGAATTTAGTGCAGTTTCGTAGTTGCCAGAGCCAAGGTAAATATAGCGAGGAGGTAATGCCATTTAGACGTGCGGCCTAGCACATAAGTTCGATGCCAATGACATCTTTTTTTTAAATGGTTGACTACGATTTACTTGTATTTCACAAAAATATTTTCGCCATCTCACAACAGATGGCCCGACTTTCTTTTCCATTTTTTACTCTCAACGAAGGGATGAGATGGCGTTTGTATCGAACTTTCGTGTCACCGCACATCTCATTCGGTTATATATGGCATTACCTCCTCACTATATTTACCTTGGCCAGAGCATCCGGTAAATAATCACAATTGAAGGAAATATTAGAAGTTGATGGAATTACAAGGAATTGACTGGAAATAATAGAAATTGCAAGTAAATGAAAAGAAATTCGGATAAATATGATGAACGAAACAACCAGCGACTGAACTGTGTTTTCTTTTGCTTTAAATTTTAAATACCAAAGCCGATAATCAGATTCCGTTTTAGCGTTTCAAAAAGCTCAACGATCCAAATCGACATGATCGTTATTCGCGAAACGTGCGGCGAGTGAGAAGAGCAATTTTTTTTAGGATTGGTTTTCTTTTGATCATTATACTCATCCGTATTTCCTCGTAATTAGTTTCAAATACTATAAATTTCTTTTACTTCCAGTCAATTCCTTGTAATTCCATCAATTTCTATCATTTCCTTGAATTACAATTATTTACCGGATGCTCCGGCAATTCCTTTAAGGGTGTGTAGTCAATTACCCTAGTCGTTTCCCCCTCGGTATGAATGCCAAAAAACTGTATGGATTGGATGCCGAAAGCACCGTATGAATGCCAAAGGCAGTACAACGACATGACACATCTGGGAAAAAATGATGAAAATGACATAAAAGGGAAAAAATGATGGAGAATGTTGCTGTTTTGGAACTAAATTTGGTGAGAGAATGAGAATGTTGTTACAGGATGAAAATATAATTTAGACTAGCCTTGCGGAATATTTAAAAAATTTATATGAACATATGCAATGACAACTACCCCAAGGAAACTTATAATTAACTGGTCTTTGAAACTCACACGTATACTGTGATTTTGTGGTGTCAATCCTGTGATGCAAATAACTAGTCATTTGGCATCGTAAAGAGGGGAAAACCACGTAATTGCAGCATAAGGGATCATTTATAAATAATGACGTCCGATTTTTTCAGTGCTGCCAGCAGATTTAAATCGTTAATAATTCGATAAAAATACATTTTCGTGAGTCAAATATGTGTTCCACCCCACATATAGACCCATAATTGGAGAGTAGAACACATATTCGACTTCTCGGAGCGCATATTAGGCGAGTTATTAGTGATTTAAATCTGCTGGCAGCACTGAAAAAAGCGGATCATTTATGAATGATCTCTGAGGCTTGATTTCCACTTACAATTCTCCGTTTGAGAGAAAAAATTGATTAGTGGACATTCTGATGGACTTTTCAAAGGTTGGAAGTCGTAATCTAGATGCTGATTTGTATACGAATGATCCTTTCCCCATCTCTTTTGTCACTTTTGCATAATTGCACATGTGTCCATGTCCATGGTGAATCTCCCACGGGTTATCGAGAATATTGACACCAAAATGACGGTAAATCTCAAATAGAGTCTCTATTATAGAGATCTTTGGATGTGTACTTTGAACACTCGTTGGATATAGTGAAGTCAAAGTCGGAGTCGTGCGAGAGAAAAATTTGAATTTTTTGATTTTTGCTTTGTTTACTTGATAGCTCGCTCTCTCACAACTCTCACACGAAGTACTTTTTGTGTGTTTGTGTGTGTGTGGGTGAGAGAGATTTAACTCCGCCTTCGTAAGTATGAAGAATCTATTCAAAACAAGGAGCGAGTTAAGAGGGCAGACTAGGTGTGAAGTAGGCTGTAATTGAAAAATTGGTTTTAAAATTAATGTAGACCATTTAATGAAAATCTGTTCCAGCAATTAGATGAGCAATATGTTTATCTATCTCTAAAAAACGAAAAACGATTTACAATAAGCAACAGTTGGAAGAAAACCGATTTCCAAAATATGAACGTCGCTTAAAGTTAGGCTATGCAATATTTTTTTGGAAAACGGTTTTCTTTCAACTGTTGCTTATTGTAAATCGTTTTTCATTTTTTAGAGATAGATAAACATATTGCTCATCTAATTGCTGGAACAGATTTTCATTAAATGGTCTACATTAATTTTAAAACCAATTTTTCAATATATAGCCTACTTCACACCTAGTCTGCCCTCTTAAGGAAAATGTCGTTTCCGATCCTTGGACTGTTTACATAACTTTGAACTAAATAAAAATCGTATGCTAAAAGTCGTAAGAACCGATTTCGCACAACTTTTAGTGCTTTTAGTACTTAGTAACCTCAAAACCAACTAATTTCAAAACTAACTGGAGTGAAACCAAATGTTTCAATTATATTTTGAAAAGAAAATTGGATTATAATCGGATTTGAATAATATTTTAGTGAAAAACCGACACTATCGGTAAGTTTTCCATGCAAAATCTGCAATTTATACCCGAGTAAAGAAGTGAGCTTTTGTGCTTTTTAGAAGAAGTGAGCTTTAGAATAGACAATTTTTTGTTAGGTTAAACATGGGCTATCAAAGCGAAGGTCTCCATTTCGGTTGAAACTATATGATTCGAAATTATTTTAATGTCTAGTTTCCAACAAGCCTCTTTCTTTAATTTTAGACCGAATAATGTACAGGGTAGGGATAGATTGGTGTCAAGTTGAAAATTAGTGTGAGACACTAGATCCACTTCGATAAAATCAGATTTTCAATATCACTCTGCTATCTGCTTACGTATTCCATTTAGTCTAAAACGTACGTCAATCCTCAAAGCGACACGATGATGCGTACACCTCATAGACTGTTACGATTCTCCGTATCGTTCGAGTCTAACAAACAACGGGAAAAAACATGTTTAACGAAAATTTCGTATAATTTACAGAATTCGTATTGATGTTTTTGTTTGATATCTTATATTGTTGTGCTGGTACTCTTCATTCTTAATAGGTGAAAACTCCTTTAAGTTCCAACTCTTTCAATTTAATTCATAAAAATTACAAAAACGTAAAGATTCCGGTAAAATGCCGAAAGCAATTTTTTTACCATTCGTGCATTTGTGCATCTTTTCACATACAAAGGACGTCAGTGAAATTTAGACATGAATTTGCTGCAGCTGGTCCACTAATACAAACGACAAGGTAATGGTAAAACCGTTTAAAAACGTATGAACAGTTTTGTTTGTATGAGTGCACCAGTTGAAAAACAGCTGAAGCAAAGTCATGTCAAAAATTCGTTGTCGTCTCCTGTAAATGTTCCACTCCATATTTCCAACATGGATTCAATAAGATATGAAAATTCGTAAATGCGAAATGAAGCTAACGAATAGGATGCATGGAAATAAATCTAATGAATCGGTTACGTATGATGTTTGTTCAAAGAACTGTTAGCCAGTTCGCAATATTTCCTACAACAGTCTACCATTTCATTATAACAAGGATTCCTATATTCAATACGGATCGTTGTGTACGGTCTGATTAATGTTTACTTTCAACAAATTGTTGAACTTTGACTCCTTCCAATAAATATATTCCACTGGGCAAATGTTCAGCCGAGCTGAGCTTTCATTTGAACTACTTTTGCGTGAATTGGTTTTTCTTTTTCTCTAAATAAATTGTAAATGCGCCAGCCGAAACAAAGATATTTTGTGGTGATTCGATTATTGTTTGCACTGGTAGCGTCTGGAAGGGAGAGTAAACATCGTCGGATTCAGATCTATATAAACCGTTTTTTCCCCCTACCCGATTTTCTTATCTTCCATTGTTTTAGCTGATCCGAAAATAAGAAATATTTAATCAAACCGAAACGATAAGTAATTTGAGGATTCAATTTGAGCGTGAAAAATGGAAGAAACGTTTTTTTAAACACAGAAAATGTTTATTCATCGCCGAAAATGTAAAGGATTTGTTTGCTCAAATTTCCTTTTTTTTCTTCCTCCGATTATGTTGTGTGTACACAGTTTAGAGATCAGTTGCTGAGCGCAGTAGAATATCACTTTCAAATTTAGTGAAAATATTTTATCTGGCGATTGAATATGATGATTGTGTGCTTGAGTTGAAAATAAATTTTATTTTTTGAATTTCGAAAATTTTGCACAAACAAAATAATAATTTGTTTGACTCATCCTCTCTCTCTCACTGTTTGTGTATTTAGATAAGACAAATCATTTAACTTATTTTTGGGTCAATGCATAAAGCAGAATACAATATTATGCTGAAGAGTATGAGACAAGAACATCTATAAATACGTCGCCGTACACAGCACATAAAATAGAGACGAGTGGGATTGAAAGTTAGTTTAGTTTTGTGCAGAATGTTTTTAAGGGATTAAGTCTTTTTGTGATAAATAATTCAAAGTTCGATGGGAAAGTTTGTTTCGTTTTAATGGTATGACAACATAAATTACGACGAACATTTCAGAATTGAATTACACAGGTGAATTATTTTCGGGTTACTTTGCGCTTCTATTCATATACTCCATATTCATCATTGTCATTGGTTTGATTTTAGAATAAAAAGACAAGAAAAGTTGTAGGGGTGGGTGTAGAACAGTACAATAAATAGAAGAATGTCTGTGACTATATACTTTCCAATTCACATTACTTCATCAAAATGTCCCAGAGAAACGTTTGCAGGCAGGTTGTTGAGGTAGAAAAGTTGACGAGCTCGAAAACAGTGACCCGAATTACGGTGAAAAGCAGAATACTGGAGAGAGGTAAAGAACGAAGTCATTTTTGTTCGTTAGACCCGTATGAAATACCCTTTCTGACACGTGTTATGTATTTGATACGATCATGTCAGTGGAAATTTCGGGTGGGCTGGCAACAGATTTCGTGCACTTCATCGGGCAGACATCTTTCGGGCTTCAGGACGTGTATTTCTTATTATAAAAAATCTTTGCTGGGATGGCACCTCTAACACAGAGAGTGTTCTCAGTACACTCGGAATTTCAGAAGACACTGAGATTATATGTGTTACCATCACTATTGCTTACATAATGCAAGTTCACCCAGAAAAAGAAAATTCAGACAATACTCCGGGCATGTGTAAAATTTCTCGGAGAGGTGTAATATACTTCACTGACGTATATGATACATGGGCACTGTTCCTTATACGTGAGCTACATTGAAAACGTAGTTACGTATTTCGATTGTCACATTTAAATATTCATGTGGTACGTATTGTGGTCATGTACTTGGAATGTGAATAACTTACGAGTGGGACAGAAGTTAAACGCTGATCACGTATGTCAAACGTATACAGTGGATGTTGGTCTTGAATATTGAATTGGAACCATATTTATATTTCTTAACACGAAGAAGATAAACTACAAAAAAAAATATTTTTGTAAATTCGAAAAATTCTCGACAAAATCCTTTCGATTATAATTGATCCTGGTCCTTAACTATCCTGCCATCAAGTCGTAACAATTCCTCATTCTTTATGAACTTAAAATAAATTATGAACGCATTCACTTGAAATGTGCCGAATCCTGACATTTTGCTAAACCCTAAATGTCAGCCCTTCCCAGTGAGGGCGTACAAACGTCATATCATTGTTTATGTGCGCTGTGTTATAACGTGCTCTACGTAACTTAAACGCCACACACGTTTATGACTTTCAAAGTACCCTTCAACAATAAGAAATGTCAACCAACACTACTGTACTGCAACATTAGAAAGATCGTTGGCTCATGATCCAGAGGTCCCCGGTTCAACTCCCGAAGAAGTCAATTTTTAATTTCAAATATTTGTTACTAATAACTTCTAAAATGTATAATAACAACGGTAAACTGTTAATATGGTGTGTATATCGTAGGTGAATTCAATAAAATTCATATTTTTAAATCTCTGTCAAAGCAAAATACGTCTCGCACGTATTATATTCGAGACCGCTGTATAACTACCCTACCACACTTTTTAACAGGGGGCACGAATGATATACGCATAGCACGTAGGAAATTTCGCTCAGTGTTGCTCTAATACAGAGCATATTCATACAATCCTCGTATGTCGTCAATACAAACATAAAGATCAAATCCTGTTTGACAGGAAAACAAAGTTGCAAAATTGAATCTGCATATTAGCTTCGTCATGTACCATAAGCATGGTTGTTAATACGTATTGTCTTTGACAATATTTCTTTACAAATTTTCTTTAAACTCGATCTTCACTTCGCGGAAAAATTCAATGACACTGTTTCCAAACGTTCCACGGCTTCCAAACCATTCCAATTCCTTTCTCCAAAAATCTTTATAAAATCATATATTTCTCATTTGGCTATATCTCTACTGCCAAATTAGAACGGTTCCGAGGTGCAATTATTTGTCAATTTTGTTGACAAAGGATTTTTAAAAAGAAAATCCTTTGACGATTTTCAAGAATTTTCATATTGGTTTTTAGGATTATTATACTGATTCTGGATGGATTTGACGGTTGTTTTTTTTTTCAATTTGAAAGTTTTTTGTTAGTGAATGCAACCGGTAATGAAAAAACCGGTAATGGCTGTTACCCGGTAAATAAAACTTTGATTACCGGTTTTACTACAGAAAACTATCATTTTCTTACGAATTCAACCTACAAAATTAAATCTCGCGAGGAGAAGTCACCTTATTTCTTTGACAACTTATTGCAATTGGGAAATCCAGGACACCCTGGGAAATTAGGATAAAAGCTAGAATTTCTTGTCCACGAAATATTGCTCTCTCTCTCTCTCTCTCTCTTCTTTAAATATAAGAACGCCAAACTATGAGTGGACCCTCTGCATTTTCTGCAAAATATTAATAAGAAGGCAAATTGAAACATAGAATCATTACTGAGTGTTAACAGTGTTGAATATCGAATTGTTATATCTATGTCAGTTGTATTTTGTACGAAATTTTCGTTGTGACATGAGAGTTCGTGGAGAAACTAGGAAATTCAGTCGCTAACTTTCCGATTTAGGAAAAATGTTCATCGTAAAGTTGAGTACACAATTCGTGAAAAATGGTTGAAAAATCAACACTCCGCAAAATGATCGAAAAATTACGGCGCAAAGTTTTGAACATTCGAAATAAAATTTCTGTTTTATTGATTAGTTATTAGTTGAAAATGTTTGCTTTTCGTTCTGGGATGCGAAATATTGAACATCAACTAAGAAATTATTATCAATTAATTACATAAGAAACTTTATTTCGCATGTTCAAAAGTTCGCACCGTAATTTTTTAATCATTTTGCAGAGCAGTGCCTATATTCGCGAAAATATTTTCACGAATTTTCTCAAATTTTCACGATTTTCTCAAATTTTCGTGAATTTTCGCAAAAAGTTTTTTGTGAAAATTTTAGAAAGTCGCGAAAATTTGAGAAAATTTGTGAAAATATTGTCGCGAATATAGGCACTGTTGCAGAGTGTTGATTTTTCAGTCATTTTTTACAAACTGTGTACTCATCGTACTAACCTTAAAATTTGCAGTAAAAAAACTTGAGCTTTATTTAAGAGCAATGAGCATTGCAATTTTGTAGCCTACATTAAGACGGAAAAATATTCGGTTTGGATGATTTCTCTGAACCAAATTTTTTTTAAAAGCATTTTCACGGTTTTAAAGCACACAAAAAAGTGTTGCTTTTAAAGGAAAAATTGGTTTTTTGGTCATAACTTATATAATTGGAGACATCTTTGCGGACTGTGTAAATTTATGACTGCACATTTTTCTCCAAGTCCAAGTAGGTTAAGGGACATCGATTCTTTGCTGAAAAGCATACATTCGGGCGTTTTTTAAATACTGGATTTTAGTTTACTTTTGATGATAACGTTCCACCAGAATTCATTTTCAATTAAAGGATTTTCTACTGATTGAAGGATTTTCTTTCGTAGCTCTAAGGTGCACTGACAAATGATTTTCTTTGAATATTTGTCACTCGGAGTTTCCTTTAAAGATTTGAGGATTTTCTTAGATTTCCAAGGACTTTTTTTACTTTCCAACGATTTTCTTCGATTTTGAGGAATTTCCGAAGTAAGGATTGAAGAGGTGTCGCTAATCTACCTTCCCCTCAAGAAAGTAAAGTACTTTCCCTTGATTTGTTCGCATCACTTCTATCAAATACGTATGAAGCAGCGATTTATCACCGACCATATCTTGCTTAGCATTCGAATGAAAACTGCTTGAATGAAATGACAAACAGCGTCGCATGTCAATTAATGTCACAACGAGGTCAACTGACAACGCACGTCACATACGTTTCACTGTAATTGCTTTTTCACCATCATTTTGCAAATGTTTACCATGTTAAACACCATTTTAGATCGATTATGATATTGCTACCTCTACATCCTAGTTAAAATTCCCTTGTTTAAACATATCTTTTATCAGGAAATATTTCACTTCTTACATTGGAAACCTTTCGTGACTGATAATTACAAACCGAAAGGAAACGGAAGAAGTTAAAAAAAGAAAAGAAAAATAGAAAAAAAACTACAGCTCGCTACCTTAAACTACACATAATGCATTGCCACCATAAACTTTTCGAAAATGTGTACAGAAGTGCAACATTCATATATATATATGGATGGATGCCATGCCATATATGGTATGTCATGTTGTATTGTGTTTATGTGCAATGTGCATTGCCTCTTGTTCAAATAGAACACGTAATTATAAAGCACACGATTTATAGTTGAATGTGTCAATGTGTCAGACCAAGCACATGTAATATTGCCACCGTTCGCTGGCGTCATATAGTATAATGTACACACCAGTGCTGAGTGAAATGGAATTTATATCAAGAGAAATTGTTTGTTTTAGAAATTGAAGAAATTTAACGAACGAAATGAGAGCTTTCTTCTTCAATATATATGTAGAAGACAGAGACACTGTTGCTTACAGAATGTGTACAACAATTATGTAGAAAATCTTGTCGAGAAAATGCAATTTTTTCTAAGCTTTGCACAGACCATTGCATTCGGAGCGGACATTTACAAATCGTCCTAATACTTTCGATGTGTCATTGCTTCAAGCAAAATGCTTTGTATCTGCCAGCATATATGGGGATGCAGATGGTTTAAAATATGCGATCTATTAAAGCATGTGTGCCATTGACTTGAAAGGATTTATTGTTTTACAAAGGAGCAATTTCACGAGAAAGGCAAAAAAAAAGTCTTTTTAATTCGCCAACAAGAAGCATTGCTTTCGCATCCCCATCCGTTTTCCTTTACGAAGAAATAAAAATAGTTCGAGATGATAAACAAGCCAACCGGATCATAACAAGTGATAAATGAGGAGGATTTTATATTTTCCGTGTGTGTAACATACCTTATCTCTGGAGGTGCTGTCAACAGCGGATATTGGAGTATTTATATAAGACCGAACATGACACTGCACAACTTCTAACTTGTTTACAGTTTATCTTTGAGATTCCCCGGTTCTTTTACGTTTTTATTTATCATTTTCCTGTTAATTTTAATCATAAAAACTCATTTCACGTCAGTATCAACATCAACAGTAAATTTTTCCAATTTTCTTCATCGTTTGAACTGGCTGAGAGACAAAGATTGCTCAGAATCCGTTTCTCGGAAATTATTTTATTATCGCAAAAAAGCTACTCACTTTTTGTCAAAACAAAATCGTGAAAATACGAAGATGCCGAGGCCGGTGTCTTTTATGCACAAGAGTCATTTTTTATGTAGTGCATGAAATGATGGAATCTTTAGATTACGTTCTTGTTTGAAAGTTCCATACGTAAGTTAATTCACACGCTATATGCGTCGCAAATCGTTCTTTTCATGTTTCAAGCACTACACTTTTGACGCCCTCAGCTTGTAAACATTACATTCAAGTCATGTCATTACTTCATTGACTTGAGCTTTAAAAGTCAATCTTCAGGGGGTGGTTAACAGAGTCTCGTTTTTGTGTGTTTATTACCCTCGGCTTCGCCGCGGATCAACAAAATACACACGAAAACTCAACTTTTCCTCTTTTTATCCCTTGCTGTGTAAAATAACTCTCTTAGAGGATTGACTTTTAACGCTCAAGTCAATGAAGTAATGACTCATTTTCTGGTAGAGCAGCGAGTAAAACTTTTTATGAGAAAGTAGTTTTCATCCTGGAACTAGGCTGCTTCCATTTATTCTTAGGTTTGGGAACTTAGACACAACATCATCACGATGTATGCAGAAGCACCTCCGAACTATGATGAGGGATTCTATTGAAAAACAGCCTACCGAAATCGGACGCATTTTCCAGTGGACTTTTTTATATGTGTCTAGAAAGGTATTCATTCGACCCTAGAAGCCAAAACCACTTTCAAAAAAATTCTGCGAAGTTTGTGTGGCTGGTGAAAGGTGATCAAAAACCGAAAACTTGATCTTTTCTTACAAAAATTTCTCCAGTTACGCGAGCCGTACAGGGTCGTGTGGGGTGTCATTAGAAAGGTAATCACACGTACTATTGAGCCGAATAGGGTCTTATTGTGTTTAAAATTCATCGACACTGCTGAAAATTTTAAAATCCAAGAAGGCAGGTTGGTAGCAAGTTACTTACTATTGGGATTTGATTATTGTGATGTAAGGTTTCCAAGGTTTTTCTTCTTTTGATTTGATTTTATTGAGCCTTTTTAGGGATTTTCTATAATTTTTAAGATTTTCTTGAATATTTGCCCTTGCTAGGGATAAAGTATTGAACCTTTCTAATGACACCCCACACGACCCTGTACAGCTCGTGTGATTGGGGATATTTTTTTTAAAGAAAAGTGCAAGTTTTCGGTTTTGGATAACGTCTCGCTAACCAACCAAGCTTCGAATTTTTTTAAAAAGTGTTTTTGGTATCTAGGGTCGAAGTCCTCTCTATGTACACATAGAAAATTCCACTAGAAAATGCGTCCGATTTCAGTAGACTGTTTTTCAACAGAATCCATCGTATGCATTACTGACATCCGTAACAGTTATTTGTTTAACGAGGGAAGAATATATATATTGACTAATGGTTAGTTAAAGTAATTAGAACTGGTACAATAATTATCAGAAATCGTAAGGAAGTATATACGAAATTTCTAGCAGAGCAAAATTGTACGAGTGCCACGTATCACTCGAGTTGAAATTTGCCTTTCCTCCCAGAGGTGAACACAACGTATTTCATAAATTACACAATTTTTCAAAACAAAAACAACGGTGGCAGTTCGGGGTATAAAAGGTATATTTTCTCTCCTGCCAAAATTAGAGTGGAGAAAATTAACATTTTCTTACCCAATCTGTCATCAGACGAAGTGTCGACGAAACGTCATTTTCTCATGACCTATTGATTGAAGAAAATAAGGTTAATACAAAACCACGCACATGAAAAAGACTGTAAGTCCATGCGAGCGACAGTGCACACCAAATAATACTACATTGGACATCGTCATTTGCGCTTCATCCTAATTTCTGTTTTATTGTAAAAATTCCACACGAAACTGTATCCAATCAACAGTAAACGTTCTATCATTCGTCGTAAATAATAGTACAACATTATCAATCAACATTATTGTATACATCGTCGTAGCGACAAAAATGCAAATTTTCTCCAAATTACACCAAATGCTTTCAAAGGTAGAAAAATCATTTTTCATTTTAAAATGTACAAAAATTGAAGAAAAAAAAGTAAATTTCCTTCCTTTCCACATTTATATATCTAAATAGCAAAAATGAAAATAAAAATGTTTCCACTGCCTCTAATAAAACGAGACTTTTAACAGTAACGAACATTTCTCTCAATTTTTTTGCAGTGAAAAGGCTGATTTAAAATCACGTTCAGATAGCACAAACGGTCCTCAATTGGATTCCATTTATACGACACCAGCTGGTTTCCACACACAGGGACATGCACAGGGCCACTCACCAGAGGCAATGAAAGTAAGAATGGCTGCTATGGTTTTACAACCACCGACGCGAGTCTAGCAGGCACCCATTAGTGGGACACATAACCGTAACGATTATACGTCCCATCAAATTTACAAATCAAATCAGAAAACTTTCCCGAAAAGTGGTCATAATGATGATGCGAATGTAGATAAAATGGATGACATTTTAAAAGAAATCGGGGTGAGCGATAGCATCATCGACAGTGGTGGTGGTGCTTGTAAGACAAGCAATGCTAACGCTGAATACATTACCGTAAACGGTAATGGTAAATCGCGAAATGTTGACATTAGAGTTGAATTTCAATTGAAACGTTGCTCAACCGTAAAATATTGTAAATATGAAAAATTCCAAACATTTCGAAATTCAAATTCTCTGGTACATTTAAGCTCGTGTAGTAGTAATGTCGCGTATAATGATAATGAGAAGACTGTAGTCATTCGTAGGTCGAAATCGAGTACGGGTATAAGCAACGGGTCGTTTCAAGTATGTAATTTAATGGAAAATTTTAAAAGCTCAAACGAAAGCAAAACGACATTGGCTAGCATTAGTGTAAATAACGAAGCTAAAAGTTTAAGAGAAGATTTATCACAAGATTCAAGTACCCGAGTGGATTTAGTTAGCTTAAACGAAATAAATTTGGACAATGAAATTCAAGTGGATGAGACGTACAACGATGGCAGTGCGAGTGGTGGTGGTGGTGGTCGGGGTAATGGTGGCATAACGGGCGAAAATTCGTCGTTGTTTGCAACGCCCAACACATTATGTACGATTGTATTAGACGTAAACGAAACGGAAGTTATTAGGAAGGTGAATTATATCGGCGATAACACCGAATGCGACATAAATTTAGCGAATGCTGCGACAACAGCCCGCAGCAATAGCGGTGACAATGGCATTACCGTAATCGGAAAGTCGTCGAGTAATTTCAGCATGTCGAAGAATACGAATCCATTTCTGGAACTGAATGAAACGACAAATTCAAATCACAAATTCAATGGGTCGGAATACATAGGAAATGAGTCGGCTGCAGTTCCTGTTGGCAATGTGTTCTTCAATTTGGAAAAATCCGAACCGAGCGATAAAATCTTGCTGCCAATCGAGGTAGAAAAAGCAATTTCAATCGTTCGTACACATGCCGATGATTCATTGTCTTTGAACGATGATGATGATGATGATGATGATGATGTATGTTGTTCGGAATTGGTACAGAACAGTAGCCGAAATAACTTTACGACAAATCCATCACACAATCATAAATCTTGTACGAGTTTATTTCCAACAAATGATTTAGATAGAAAAACAACCAAACATCGAACACGTAAACACAGCCGAAATAAGGAATTTCGTACCAGCACCGACAACATCATAACCGTAAGCAATGTAAATCATCGTCGTGCTGTGCACTCACCGAAGCATGAGACAAATTCGATAAACGATGAAAATAAGAAAAACGAAAAATTGGACAAATTCATCACCGAATTCAATCGTCGTCTTATCGCCGACAGCGATGCAATTAAGACGATTGTGAATGGCAGCAATAATTATCGCCAGCACCATCATCAAAGCTATTCGACTATCGGTGGTATACCGACATGTCCATTCCAGCGACAAGATTATTCAAAGCCCGCCGACGATGACACAGAAATCGATACCAATAACATTGACGCTAATTCAACGAAAAAATCGAAACGAGAGAGAAAAGATTTGTTCGGATTTTCATTGCATCGTGATAAATGTGGCGGAAAAGCGGTGCCAAGTATAAAGAAATTCAATATCGGTTTACCGAATAAGACGAAAAACAGTGACGACACGTCGGTGAGAGATGTCGATAAGAAACTGTTCAAGAAAAGCTTAATCAAAATAGGTCAGAAGTGTGGCTTGCGTCTGAATAAATCACCCGAGAAAAAGTTATTCGATCGGCCGAAAGTCGTGGAAAATCATTTCGATGCGACTGCAAGCACATCAACATCATCCACCACAACACAGGCCAATGAATCACACACGAAAGCCGCTTACAAAAGCTATAAATCAGAGATTGATTTAACGCGAAATCTTCACTATTTGGACGCATTTTTGAACGAAAATTTCGACAAAATATCGCAGCCGAAGGGCAGCTATTCGATTGGAAAAATTACACGCAGAAAGAGGTACGGACATAAGCGCGCCAAATCGTGTTCGAAGAACATGGACTCTGACAAAGAATTCATCAATTTTGATGTTGATCTATCGGACACTGCTGACCCGACTGTGTTACCGAAGCAAACAGAATTCACTCGCTTCCAAGACGAGGACAATTTGAAAATAACATTTCCCGCTTCAACCACAACCTCGTCCTACTATTACAGACCGAATAATCTGCGAATGAAACCACCGAATAATGTCAGCAGTAGCGACTCATTCAGCACGTACAACTCCAAGAAATCCAAAGTCCACACGAAACCGACCAAGGAAATGATTTACTCGATGGAAATAATGAATGGCGACAAAAGTGGAAAGAGTAACACGACATCCAGTTCCCTGAGCAGTGACTACGCATCCGTATACAGTCCCTCCGGTTCCGCGTATCATCCGTTCGCCGATCATCGTCAGAAAACGTCGTACGACCAGCAACGCTTGGACTTAATCGAAAAGCAATTACAAATGAACGCGACCACATCATCATCGTCGTCGTCACGTTACGAGAAACGGTCCCTCACCAATTCAACCGATAATTTCCTTAACATCGACAAACCATTTCTACCCGCAACCACACCACTACCCCATTCGTCAAACCATCGTTCCATTGACCATTTCGAAATCACTCAACCGGACATCCATGACAAAATCAAATATCAATACGAAAATCAACTGCCCTATCACGAAGACTATCTGAAACACTACCAGCAATTGTCCAAATCAACAGTCGGATCGATAACAAATTTTCCGTCCCACAATTCGTACACAAATTATCGAAATGCGTCAATGAGCAATGGTTCATCTTATGGCCATCATCATCAGCATCATCATTATCAAACGAATGCGACCACAACGGGCACAACAGTTGTAACGCCAACACCGAATCAGAATTATGCACATCGGGTGATTGTGTCCAAGTCGAGGAAGCAACGGGGTGAGGTCGTATTGGAATATGAATGTTAACGTTTGCAACATTCGATTCATTCGATTCATGGCGACATTTCCATGTACGATTTTGTTAAATAAATGTGAATATAATATGCAGCACAAACAGCGATAAAAAGACGGCGACAATACACCGACAACCAGTAGAGTTGTTGGAAGGAAGGGCGAGCGAGAGGTTAGATAAAATCTAATTTTCCGACTAATTCAAACTGAATTTTTGTAAAAAATTTCTTGTAATAATAATGATGACAATAATTGTGTTAGAGAGAGAAAGAGAGAGAGAGAGATATAGGGAGAGAGGGAGGCAGAGTATAAAGAGAGGAATTTTTACGGTAACCGTAAGTATATTTGTAAATTAGATTTAAGTATTAAAAATGAAAAAAAATTATCGGAGAGAACGTATCATACGAAATTAAATTTGAGCTTCCATGTTTTACAGAGTCTATTAGAAACCCAATTTATATAAAGCTACGGAAAAAGAGAAAAAAAAATCTTTGGAATTCAGTCTCGATCATTTAAGCTTTCTGTGGTATTTTCGGTGGTTATATAGCGTTGGGGTTGGATGTGAATAGATAATTAAATGTTGAAAATACTTTTGAGATTATAAATCAAAGACCAAATTAAATGTTAATCGGTTCGACGACGACGACAGGAGAATATAGTTAATTACAAACAAGTTATGCAGAAAACCGGACGAATAAGTTTTCGCATCAAGCAGACGTAGGTAAATTAGGTTTGTGACGTTAAGAGCATTCACTTTTACAAGTTATTCAAATTGAAAATCGGATGAGTCTCACTAAAAGAAAAGAATTGAAAATCTTACCTGTTACAGGTAACTTTGTCTCCAGGTAATCTAAGTTATCTGCTACAGCTGTATTTTTCGTATGGAGAGCTACAGCTGTGGCAGCTATTTTAGGTTACCTGGAGAAAAAGTTACCTGCAACAGGTAAGATTTTCAACTCTTTTCTATCAGTGTTTTGCTAGAGAAGAGTGACTTACCCGCACTCGGTAAAAAAAACCTTACCCTATCCGATTTGATTTTACCGTGCGTTTTGGTTCTCGGGTCTTAAAAATGTAATTCGGGTCGGGTTTCAGTTTCATCGGGTTTTGGGTTATCTGGTTTAAAAAAATTTATTCGGGCTGCTTTTGGGTCAGACTTTCGAAAATCTGCAGAGAGAAAGAATTTTCTTTTGATCTTCCTGGATCAAGGAGTTGACTTTCAAAGATTTCTGCCTTTGATTTTTAACAAAGGATTTTCCTTTGAGCGCAAAAGAATTTTCGACGTTTTATCAGCCCGTCGGTCAGCCATGTTTAAAAATGACAACGCCAACAAGCCATCTCTCAACTATGGTATGCAACAAACATTACACAAAATATGAAAACTGAAAGCAATTTGGTATAGATATCCCTGTCACGACGGTAGACTATTAGTCTGGCTGCTTCAGTTCTTCAATTATTAATAGAAATAATTGGTTCAACTTTGCGGCGAACAATATCGATGTCGATTGATACAAATGTTAATAAACGCAAACATTTACTATATACCGTGGCGGCAGGGTAAAGTTACTAACTTTAACATAGTTTACCGCTGCGACTTCTTTTCCTAGATAATCGATACTCCATTTCAAAACCTTTGTGAGTGAATTTTGTCACAAAAAAAAAGTTTTTTTCTCAGATCTGAGCAATTACTCTGAATTTTGAGGAGTACGGCTCCTCCAACAAACCATCTAAAGATCATGGAGAAATATCTGTGCTCGGTAGACTGTACCTAAGTTTTTACTGACACTCCACTTGCAGATCTGACGACACAAGGGGAACACACCTCCGTTCGTCCCAGTGACGTCTGTGTGGAGAGGTTACCAACTCGAATATATGACAATGAAAGTGCACCGATCCGGTCGGTCGTTGGTGTGGTAAGGTATTTGGACCTCCTGAGTTCAAATAACAACTCCATTGGTCTCGTTCACCTATCTGTGACTTTCATTGTCATATATTCGAGTTGGTTACCTCTGAACACAGACGTCACTGGAACGAACGGAGGTGTGTTCCATATTCAGGGCCTAGTATAATTGACAATTTCAACATTGAAGGCCTTTGTAGTCAGTGACAGTTTGTTTTCCAACATTTTACTTAATTTTATCAAAAAAATATTTTTGGAAAATTAGGAAAATGTCGGAAAATTGTGGAAAATTAGAGTCTCTGCTAAAATTTCTTATTCAGAGTAAACACAAATGACGTTTTTGATTCAGTTTTTCGTTTTTTTTTGTGATGAACTCTTCCGTCTTCCTTTCAATAACTGAGTAAATTAAACACGAATGCCCTTAACGATACAGTTAAAGAAGAATCGACTGATAAATTTAAATTAAATTAGAAATTGCTGTTCTTGCTGCATTGTAAAAAAGGCCCCACATTATGGGCGACATTTAACTCGATTTACGAATATCACCGTCATCCGGTGGTGTGAACAGATTTCTATCTCTCGTTTTGTTTTTAGTGTGTGCATAAAATCGAAAATCGAATCGATTTATGGAGTTATCTGAACGACGAATATGTAGAATGGTGAATTATGGTGCTTTAATGTCGATTGGATTTTTGTTATATAGAAAAAAGAAATTTTATTCGATTTTGGTCAATAATAATGAAAAAATTAAATAAATAAAAAAAACGTCGATAAACCAATGGCATATCGATGTCGATATAAATAGTTACTGGGTGTAGAAACATAAATTTAATTGGTGACAAAAAAACATATATTTTTTCTCGTTGAACTATTTAAATAAATGTTGGATCGTGATATAGATGTGTAATTTAACATAACCAAAAAAAAAATCAATTAAAATAAATCGTCCCGAAAATACCACAGAAACCATTCGCAAATGAATTTAAAATTCGAACCAAAAAAAAACCTTTTATCATTAAACTGACCTTTTAAAAAGATTCAACTCATAATATCGCATTTTATAGTTAATGTAAATATAAAATTACAAAGAAAAAAAATGGGGGAAAAGGAATTGCGAGAAAAAAAAAAAACAAACAAACGAGAATGCTTCACATTATGACCACTTTTACAATGCAACGCAAAAGAATCTACATATCCAATTTTATATTTTCCATTTTCATATATATACCAACGAAAAATCCATTAAAGAAGATTTATGTGTCTTCTAGTGCAATTCTTTTTTTTTTTATTTGATTCATTCTCTCTCGCATACATATAAAAAAAACGTCTAAAAAATATATGAAATGACATATCTCTCTCACAATGCATTTCCTTGCGAATAATGGATATCATTATCATGCATTTTCCTGCACGAGTGTTTTTTTTTAATGAGATTTTTTTTTGAAACTTGTTTATTTTATACTTATAACTAAACTTTGTTTTTATTTAAGTTTAATGTGGGGGAAAAAAACTGCACCGAATTTTATGGGTGGAAAAAATTGTTGTGTGCCTTTTCATTTTAAAACAAAAACAAAAAATTATTTCCCAAAAAAAAAGAGAGACGTGAAACGAGTACACACGGAAATAAAGTACACCGTCACAACCGACACATTTTGCGGTAATTTTTCTATTATTATTTTAAACGGAATATGCTTCAGCAAGATTCAAAGTTTATATACGTTTCCTCTGAGTCGGATATCACATTCTGGCTTGGCAAAATGTTCACCCAGAGTTCGATTCATCAAAATAAAAAGGTTAATCGGGTACAGTTCAAAGCTATTTAAGCTTTAGCTTTCCAGCTATATGCGGCGGAATATCACGTTGTAATGGGACAATTTTATTTTTATGTATGCAAACAAAGTGGCTGTGATGTCATGTCATTAGAGACTGTCTACGGGATAATCTTTTTCTTTGAATAAATTCGTTCAATTTATTTCATAAAAGAGTGACTGACGGGTTCATGTTTGATGGGAGGAAGGATGGTGGTGGAGATCGGAATAATAGATTGATGCGTTTGATTGAGTGGTTGTCAACAATTCAAATTAGAAATTGAGGATAGTGGTTGGAAGCTTGGAGTCAAGAATTTCGAGTCTATCCAAAAATTTCTAAAACTTCAATGAAGTTCGACAATTTCCAAGGATTCTAGAATTTCCGAGGATTTTTTGAACTTCCAAGCATTTCTATAATTTTTAAAGGATTTCTAAAGCTCCCAAGGATTTCTAGAACTTTTAAAAATTTCGACAATTTCCAAGAATATCTAGAATTTCCAAGGATTCTAGAATTTCCAAAGATTTCTAGAACTTTTACAAATTTCGATAATTTCCAAGGATTCTAGAATTTCCAAAGATTTCTAGAACTTTTACAAATTTCGATAATTTCCAAGAATTTCTTGAATTTCCAAGGATTTCTAGAACTTCCAAGAATTTCTAGAGCTTTAAAGAATTTCGATATTTTCCAAGAAATTCTAGAATTTCGAAGGATTTCTGGAGCTTCCAAGAATTTCTAATGATTTCTAGAACATCCAACAATTTCGATAATTTCCAAGAATTTCTAGAACTTCCAAGGATTTCTAGAATTTTCAAGGATTTCTAGAACTTTCAAGGATTTCGATAATTTCAAATAATTTCGTGAATTTCCAAGGATTTCTAGAATTTCCAAGGATTTCTAGAATTTACAAGGATTTCTAGAATTTGCAAGAATTGAAATGAATCTCGGAATATTCCAAGAATTTCCAAAAATTTAGAGGATTTTTGATGAATTTCCAAGAAGTTCTAGAATATCCATGAAGATCGAATTTCCGTGAATTTCGAGAATTTCCATCAACTTTCACAATAGAAATTTCGAGAGAATGGGCTTCGGATCCGGTCACAGCTCAGAAGCGATTTTTGTATTTTCTTCGACTGTTTGTGGAGCTCTCCATTATTCCTCCGAGAATCACAGCCCGGTGTTTTATTCAAGTAAAAAACAACCTACAATGGAAGTATTTCGTAAAAATGCAAAAGCTCAGCCACTTTCATTTCCATTCACGATTCCTACCTGTAACTAAATCATCTCGAATGAAAAAAAGATGCTTTTCAACTGCCACTCCAACCACTCAGTTAACTGTCCTCATAAGGATACAGTTTTGCAACCAGAAAGATCCGACACAATCAACGTATACAGAAAATGAAATACATAAAAAATGAGAAACGAGTCTTTACGTTGACATGGTACTTGATAAAATAAGCTTAAAGCTTATTTGATGTTTCATAAAAAGTGGCGCTTTTTTCTTGTGCGACGACATATCAAGAGACTTTGAAGCATTTTCTGAAGTATATTCCGGTTAAAATAAATCGAGAAAGAAAAAAATATGTTCTGCTATGCTGTCTTGTCGTGTGTGTGTGTCGTACATTTCCAACTAACTTTATTTTATGAAACGATAGAATAAAGATGGAAATAAATTGGCAACTTCACTTTAGAATATTAAATACACATTGTTTGATCTCTCATATTTTGTGTGCCTTCAAAAGGCATTAGCGTTTGTTTAGAGAAAATAAATATTTTTTTTTTGTTTTAAATTTTTGTTTGTTTTTTAAAATTATTTTTATTTATTTATTTTTTGTGTATCTTTACTTATTACCTTTTAATATTACATTTTAATTATTGTGTTTTATTGACTAACGAATGCAAGCAACTAAAGGCTGACGGTATATTTACATTAATATTTATTCATTCATTAAAATTTTCATTATTATATTTAATTGTTATTTACCAATTAAAAATCACCCAGCAAACCATTGATTTTGATTTCTGTTTAAATTTATCCATTTACTTATATAAAAACCAAAAAAAAATTATTCTGTATAACCAAAGATGTCATCCTCGACCAGTTTCTGCTATGAATTTACTAAAAAAAAAATATTAAAACCGAACCAAAAAACCGAAAATAAATTTAAAAGAAATAAAAAAACTTTTAAGTACAAAGTATTTGGGAACCAAAAGAACATGTTTTGTGTGTTGTTGACTGCACCAAATTGCACATTTTTTAATTTTTAATTTCCAATTATTGATATCTTGTAAGATGAATGATTTCTTTTATATCCGTAGTGTTTCTCTCTTTTTTTGTTCAAATTCAAATTTCTCTCTTTTCATTTTGGAATTGCAATTGTTATTTGAAGCAAATTATTTTTATGTTGTTTAACCAACCGAATTGTTGTTATTCATGTTAATAACGCACACACACATTAATTCTGACTCCTTTCTTTTTTGTGTTTTTACCCAATTTTTTTTAGATGGAAATACACTTTCATTCGAAGGAATTATTTTTTCCCCACATAATTCGATGGATAAAATTGCATCGAAACGATTTACGATTAATGTAGTCAGTCAAATAATTATTTAAAATAAAACTAACAAATTGTATAGACAAACACACATATGATTGACGCCAAATAAAATATCGAAACATAAACGCACAATGTCTAAATAGTTTCCAGAAGAACATTTTTAACGAATTGCTCCGGTTTGTATTGAACCCGAAATCGAAAATTTCAGGTTCACAAAAATGTTCGGGTCGAACATTTTAGTTCCGGTTCGGGTCGAAATCAGGTTCGGATCCACCTGTATTAGGTATCGGAACAGATTGTTCTGAACTGAATCTGAAGAAACCCTATCTGAAACTTTCAGATTCAGATCAGATTCGTATTCAAAGTAGTCACAGACCTGTCACAGACGGCAAGTGTTATTATCGGTTCTATTACTTCCATCTATCAAGGTATTTTTAATCGGTTGATTTCAAATCTTGTACTTCAATTTTTTTAACATGCATTTTACTTTATAAAGGACCATATTTCCCAGAGCCTGTCATTATTTTGGTCGTCGTTATCGATAACAGATGAATGTGACAGGTTAATAAACCTGTGCGGTTTTTGATCAAATGCATTTTGTGGGTTATTGTAACATGACTTCTGGAAAGTTGCGATGCGATCGCTTTCTATAAAAGAACAGACTACTGATGCATGACCGAAGACTAGTGCTCCCTTCCTATCGATCAGTGCTCAATTGTTAGAAGCATGCTAAATTTTCTTGTCCTGACAAGTCTTGATGGTGTATTTCGCTGCACATACGTACCGGTTAGACATTCGACCACTGCTTCGATCTTTGACTTTTTGAAACAATGTGCCGTTCAGAAATACCATTTCATAGCATGTATCGGTACAATGCTCTATACCATTTTGCACGCCAACAACTCTAGCGAATCACAGTTGAAATTAAATTTAAATAAACTTGCTAACTCGTGGCTAGTGTGTGGTGGCAGTGGTATATTATAGATAGAACAATAAAAGCTTCCTTCTCGTGGGAATGTGTGACTTATGAAAGTTTTTGAAGAAAAAGCTTTCATGTGATAAGCAAACCCTTGCTTCACCAGCATAAAATTCTCTCCCACAGTCGGTGACGGTATTACACAAATATTTCAATTCTTGATCCGGTCACGTCTTCAAGGCCTCAATTCCATCATTTAATGAATGAACAAACAACCGAAAAAAATGGTTTAAAAAAAACGGAAAATTTTCAATCCTTTTTCTGCTGTCAGTGGATTTTGAACAATTTACAGAGTCCACTCGTCGATCATAATCGCCGTTAATAAATGCATTTTAAAGCGACAGGAAAATTAACAAAATGTAATTCATACCGAATTCGATGAAATACGGTGTTGACTCTCGAATCAATCGAACCAATCAAAAATAAAATTGCGATTAGCCCCATACTAGAGATGTATCATCAACTTCCACTTCATCGGAAAAATTGATAATCCACGAAATGTGAATAAATGCACAAAAAATAAAACATTTTCCACAAAATTTTCCTGCAAATTACACACGTCTACTTTGTGCCACGCGGTTTCATTCATATTTTTTCTCACTTCGTCACACAAACAGTGATATGAACCAAGTTAATATGAATTTCGAAGCGGAAATGTTTGTTCGCTACATTAAGAATGTTCGTTTTTGTTCGCAATTTCGAAATTAATGTCTGAATTTTGATGGGTTCATTTAACCGCCAACAAGTGCATTCAAATAACTTACGCGAATAAAAAAAAAAGAAAAAAATCAAATTCTCGAATGCAAACCATTTTCCGACACAAATAAAATTGTAGTCACCCAATTTTTCGTATTTCCATGCTTTTAAAGTATTAAATGTAAGCAACCGCTTCGTACTCTCTTTTCGCAGCCACTTTTCGCGAAGTCACTTATCATGTTGTCAAAGTCATACGACAAGTATATTTTGAAAAAGAAAAATTGAAAGAAAAGCCGCGAGTGAACAGTCGAGTGAAATAACATAAAACACACAAGTGAATGCTAAAAAATATGGTAAATAAAATGGAAAATGACTAACATTTGAATGGTTTTCTGTAAGAGCATTAAGTTCCTAAATAACAAGGAAAATAATAAAAATAAAAAAATTCCTCCGTTGCATTGAGGGTGCAACAACAGCAACAACAGCAACAACAACAAAAAAATATTCTTATTGCAATGCAAGTGTATTTCCTTATACTGATTCGCTACATTTCAGTACCTATATATACAAGAGCACAAACATTTTCTTTTCCTTTTTTTTATCATATTTTCTCTCTATAACTTTATATTACTAAGCAAAAAATATTTTTTTTTTAAATTTCTAATATTTATATGGAAGCACTGTATAAAAAATGTTCTAGGCAACAGAAATGTTTAACATTTATGCACCTTAACAACCAACAATTTTTTTTGCACTTTTTTATATCTATGATAAATGAGTGTTTGCGTATATCAAGACATACTTATATATATATTCACAATTTGCATTTTTCTGCACCAACATATATAACCTGCCTCTCGTAGAATAAAAAAAAAATGATTTTTTTTTGTTTACAATTTTCATTTTTCTACATAAAATTTAACGTTTACGTACAGCCGTGTGATAATTTCTCATCCTTTTTACTATGAAATGTTTTCTGTTTATAACGAATATAATATGGGCAACAGAACGGAGCGAGCAAAAGTTGTTTTCGTTTCCTATATACACATTTCCCTATTATATTTTATGTGTTTCGAAATTCCTTCAACCTTTTTAACATATTTTCATCTGATTTTATTCACTGATTTCTTCAGATCCTCTTCATAAATTTATTTTTCAGTTTTTATTAATTTTAGAATTTTTATTAAATGATCACTAGTGCATACAATCGACGGGTGAATTCCTTTTTTCATATTTTTTCTTTCTTTTTTTTTAAAGAAACTTTTCAATCAAGTTTCCAGTTATTCACCATTGTTATAAGCTGAAAGACGGTTATAAGGGCAAAAGAGCTGCCGCTCAAATCTATGAAGTGGATGAATGCCAACATCTACAATTAATTGTTTGCAATTGAAAGTCGTTTTGGCAATAGGATTTTTCAATTAAAATTTTATGGTTCATTTGACCACCATCGACTGTTGATATTCACTTAACCGACATTTTTCAACGGCCGCTCACAACATATTCGAAAATAATAAATCCATTAATCGCATGATGATTCATGAAAAATTCATTGTGAAAGTGTCTTTAACATGCCATTAGTTTGCCCTGCGGTCGAAAATAGCTAATTAACTAAAATTTTCCGAAGGATATCGTTCGGAAATCGCCTCCGAATTTTGAACTATGACCCACAGCATGTAAAATTCGTTACACAACTCGGGATAGAATGGACAAGTATTCGTGTGCTTATTGATGTCGGCTTCGCCTCGCCTCGCAATAACAAACTTCATACAAATTTGAACTTATTAAACATTTTCTGTGTTCTAGTTATGTAAATGACTATGGGACGTGTGTCCCTACGACACACCCTTAAGATCACTATTCTTCATTAATACGTATTTCTCTCTATGTTTATCAAATATTTCAAATCGGTGTCCGGACTATATCATCATCAATTATCTTAAATGTTCCATGTTGGATAATTACGTGCTACATTCAGTAACGACACCAATAACACTTGGCAGTGTAATTTGCCGGTTCATAATGTAAGTTCGCTAAGTTGGTTAATAGCTACTTTCAATACAGTTATCGATCTGGTGTTAGATTCTTCGTATGACTATAATGTTACCAATGTCTAAAAACGCCATGTGTGAGTGAGTTTACCACTATTTTCGACACATTCGTCGAAGTAGCTTCATTCATGTTCCGTGTATCGAAAGAACTAGTTGTTGGTTAAAAAAAGAGCAAAAGCATTCACAGCACTTCTGCACCTTTTCATATCCGGACTGTAGCATTAAAACGTTCTTTTCTCAACTCAGTGACAAAAAGTAAAACTAAAGTTCGGAACAGGTCAGGTTTACCTGAAACCTAAACTGAAAATACCTCGACCTATTTTCACCTGGACCTGATTCGACCAATTATGACCTGACCTGAATTTACCTGAAACCTGAATAAAGTATGAAATTTTCAGGTCAACCTGAAACCTGACGTTGCAGATGTGAAATATTTAGGTTCAGGTCAAAAATAAATAGTTATTTTGCAACTGAGTGATGGCTCTTTTTCGTCACTGAGTTGAGACAATAATTATTTAATCGCTGACGAAAATTATCTTCGTTTCTATATTAGAATGACACACCAGAAGCAGTCTTTTCGCAGCCAAATTACCAAAGTTCCATTTACCATAACTAAAATCTATTCGTTCGTCCACATACCCTTATCTTTTCATTGTTGGCTTTTACTTTGATGAAAACCGATTTCGTTACCGAAATCTTTTTTTTCTATTTAATTAAATTAGTTTTGTTTGCAATTGAAGAAGAATGAAAGTTTAAATTCGAATAATTCATCTTTTTTCGTAAGTTAATCTCGAGGACATTTGTGATCTGGGATAGTTTCATAGTTGACTGATTTTTTGTTGTTTACTTTACACAAGAATCATAACGAAAAGTACTTTTTGGAGCGTGGCAAGAGTTTGCAAGTCGAGTTAAACTTTACAATTCAAGATAAGAAACGATATTTGCGTTGAATGAAAAGTTTGTCTTTTACGAATATATTTCTGTTCATAACGACCGAACGAGTGAAAGTTCAAAGCCAACAGCAAATTGGAATGATTAGGTTAGTAGGGCATGATGGCATAGATTTTCGATGATTTCAATAATTTCTTTTCTGGATTACTTCTTGGTCCACAGGCAATTTTTTCCGGCAAAGAAATAATTCCCTCCGAGAGTAATTCTCAATTAAAGACTCACCGAGACAAAACGGGATTTTGGGTACGAATTAGAGAAAATTCCGTACCCAGCCTTCAACAGATCCGACTTTACGTAGTTTTACATGCGCACATACATAAAGTCTCGCCTTTAGCTCGAGAAAAAAAAATCTGTCACATCCATCTCGTTTGGATATTCGCAATGTTAATATTCAGGCATTGCGAGTGTCCTAGAAGTGTCCCAGCGTTCATAAAAAGAAGGACATAAAAATGTGTTGTTTCGCATAACTTTTGACGCTTTCGTGATCCAGCGCGTGTAAAAGAAATCGTTTCTTCAACACCTCAACTGAGCGACGAAAAGTAAAACTTTCGCTCGCTTTTTTGAGAAAGAAACGTTGTGATAAACGCTTTATTAGGCACTACATGTGTAGATTATCACTCGAGGTCGCAGGCACTCGCTAGCATAAATAACTATTCTCTATTCTAGAGATTCTCGTACTTCTCTTGATTCTATGTCGATGATGAAATTCGTTAAATTAAATCTTTCCATACCTGTTAATGGCAACTGATGAAACTTTCATTGATGTGAAATACCGCCTTTTTAATCCATTAACGTTGATGTACGATGGCAACGGACTGTTATTGATACCGGATGGTTATTTGAGCCATTTTCTATATTTAATATTAATGGAAAGCCCAATTTTGTAATATATTTACATTTAGTCCTCTTTCAGTCAGCACCACACAAGGGGCTTTAACATTTCTATTTGAACCAATAGACGATTAATTAACCGAAAACAAAATACTTTCGACGAACTAGTGAATTTCGTTTGTGCTGCATTTATTGCAAATCCGATTACATCAGCCAAAACACGCATTATTAATGAATTATCCGTAATTATTACGTTGGGAACGTATTAAATACCATTATATAACCATGAAAATAAAACAAAATGAAATTTTCCTTCGTTGATGAACAATCCGTGCCAAAAAATTATTTTAAAATTTCGTGGATATTAAATCAATATTTTCATAATTGGCTCAGTAAAATGTTCTTTTGCATACAGCCAGCCTAATTGCTTAACTCATTAAATTCGCGCAAAATGATTATATAAAGTTGTAGCGCTTCCGTCTCAAGTCTCAACGTTTTTCGTCTATGGCTTGTTAAATTGCTCAGATGATAATGCACACAAAAACAAACATATACACCGACAGACCGGTGATCCAGCTGAAAATATTGTAATTAAAAACTCATAACAAAACACCAAAAAAACAGAGAAGAAATGACACGCGAATGAAATTGATTAATTTTTAATTCGATTCATCAATTTACATTGAATTAAATTATTTTCAAGGGAATCATGATTTCCATAATTTTTTAATTGATTTAAATGCGAAAAATTATAAATTTTAAAACCTCATTACGAGAGAGAACTGAAAAATAATTATCGATCAAACATTTTACTATGTTGTTTAACACCGCCCGCGACAATGTAAAAGATTTCAATTTAATAATATTTGTGCGGCTTGTCACAGGTGATGAAAGTTTTTTTTTTTTAAATGAATTTTGCATTGAATTTTAATTTAAATTTTGAATTTCCTTTCATCATTTATAATTAGCTGGATGATGATTGGCAAAGTTTTGATTTAACAGCAATAATTAGCGGCAGATTTGTTACGCAATGTTAAGCAAGGACAAATGATGAGGCTGGTTTGTGCATAGAACGTGAAGTGTTTTCAGTTTGTCAATTCGAAAATTGAAATGAAATAATCGGAAAAACGTGAGAGCCTAGCTACGCGAAAAGTTGTTATTCTCCAAAATTTCTCTCTAAAATTTCGTTTGATTTAAATAGCAATCTGCTTTAATAACCCACAATTGGCTTAAGGCTATGTATCACTCTATTTCACCTTGTCGGGGTGATGCTCCAACCGATTGAGATAACATGTACTATATTAGTTTTGCTGCTTGTGGTTCTACTCTTTGAGACTCATTTTTTACCGGGATATTTTGATGTGACTGTGGTAAGCTAAACGCAGAATCTACTCAATGGGGTCGGTCAGGTCCCTTGACAGTAAAAGACATTGAAACATCCTTTAATTTTAACTCCAAATCTTTATTCCTTAAATGGACTGTAAAAAGAAACAACACAATCGAGGGCATAGATTGAGAGGTCTTACCACTGGAAGTGGATGATCATTAAAAAATAAGGAACATTTTTAGCACTCTTGTTAGAAGTCCTACGTAATTAGTCCGATATTGTTCAACGCCGAACGTGATCTCTATTCTCGATTGAAGACAATCTTCCTCGTCGATTGAAGACAAATTTTTTAAAATCGGTTAAGCATTACTCAAGTTATCGTTCCATCACAGACATTTCGGGATTTTCCGTTTTTTTTTTCCCTAGCACTCCGTACCTTTTATAAAATCGTTCATAGTGAACTTCAAGACATATTTTCTGACGTCAGACCATTGACTTTAAGAATTATTTGTAGTTTTAGTTCTGAAGATTCCGAATAGTTCAAAAATATCAAAGACTAGGAATCACTTAATTCACTGGGAACATCGATCGATGACTTTTAGAACTCTGATAAAACTAAAATTGTGGTTTTTAAACAGTGCCGCTTTTAGCTTTTGGGCGCCATCGGGCAATTAGAAAAATAGGCGCCAATTTAGTAAAGCTGCTCCACTTCGGGCGCCACGGGCATTTGCCCATTTGGCCCATATGTAAAAGGCGGCACTGTTTTTAAAGATGTACACACTGTAGTACAAATCGAATATCGGTTTATTCAACAATGTCCCTACCGGCAAGCCTCGCTAAACTTAATTGCGCTTGATCTAAAGCGATTCCAGTCACCATTTAAGCGTAGTTTGAAAATCGTTACGACGAAAGAGAGTCTCTTTAAGAGCGTACAAGAGTTTAGCTTTGGACAAAAACAAAATACTCTCGTTTAACTGAAATGAAACTTGTGTTGGGTCTTCAATAACAATAGAAAATCGAACATCGAAGACACCCATCATAGAAATATAGTGAAAACAAAATGGCCGCCAGAGCCTAATATTTGTGAATCGTTTTTGAGAATTTTTGGGAATTTTAGGGAATTTTTGGTAATTTGGGGAATTTTCGTGAATTTAGGGAATTTTTGTGAATTAATTCCCAAAAATTCCCTAAAATTCCCAAAAAATTTCTTTTCTTTGCATTTTTATAATTAAATGCTCGTAAAAGATCAGGAAAAGTTCAAAAACCTTTAAAGACTATGAACAAGCAAAAAAAAAAAATTGGATTTTTTTTGGAATTTTAGTGAACTTTTGAGAATTGGTTCCCAAATATTATGCTCTGAAGGATATAATTCTTGTCGATGTACTCGCACCAGCCAGGGCGTATACTCTACTTGTAGGTCTCTCCAAAGCCGACATTAGTACAACACTACAATAGTTTAAGAGCAATCTACACTCCGACCCCCTATGAAATACATTTTTGATGATAACTTTTTATTCGAATTATTTTTGAAAAAAGTGGCCTCATCGTTTGGTGCCAGAACATATAAGGTTTCGATAGCCACTGGAATTGTCCAGATTGATGTAGTGTACTGAGAAAAGACTCAAAACTCCTAAAATTTGTGTTTTTTGTGATATTTTTTGGACTTTTGAGTTTTCTCGGCGTAGACTGCATCAATTTTGACAATAAACCGCGAGCGTTAGTCCATATTATTTTTATTTCAATGAACACATCAAAAACACACTGAAATTGTATATTGATATTGGAAAAGTGGATATTTGAAATTCTTAATTTCAGTTTGAAAAGCCGCTCCAATTTTCAAAAAATCTCGCGCTTGAAAAAAAAACAATTTCGTGACCTAACAAATTGGGATGTTTTATTTGTTGACAGTTTGTTTTAATTGTGATCACCGAGATAACCAAAAAACCAACACTAACAAACAAAATATTCCTATCAGCTGACAAATACCTAATATCACATTTCACATTTCGATTCTTTAGAGTTTCCGCACGTGAGTTCATCATGGCAGTGATTTTTTTAATTAATTTCTATAAAAAATATAAAAAGTTTTTATAACAAAAATAAACGTTTATTAAAAAAAAGCTCGTGGTTTATTCTGGTGGCTATCGAAACTTTATATGTTGTGGCACCAAACGATGAAACCACTTTTTTCAAAAAATATTCTAAGAAGAAGTTATCATCGAAAATGTTTTTCATAGAAGGTCGGAGTGTAGACTGCTCTTAAAATAATTATTTTTGAGTTATAGCCGCAAAAAGGTTTTCGGTACCCTCTGACATGCTTTCACCTTTGAACACTTTAACCGAAAATTTAAAAAAATGTTCGAAAAAAATTAAAGATACGATTCTCTAGAATTGAAGATGAATCTATCACTCCTTAAAATCGGAGACCACTTGTTCCCCTATCACCATCACCTCCAGTTTTGGCGATATGCCGCTTAAGCTCAATTTACTGGATATATTATATTCAATATGTTCTGAAATATTTGTTGGGTTTTTTGGGAATTTTTGGGAATTTAGGGAATTTTTGGGAATTTTTGAGAATTTTAGGGAATTTTTGGGAATTTTGGGAATTTAGAGAATTAATTCCCAAATATTAGGCTCTGGGCCGCCGTGATAGAAACAAAATTGTTTTTGGTTAATTTCTGGAAAAAAAACTTATTTCAAAAAATTGAAAACATAATTTCGTGGTTCGTGACATAAGAAACGGTTTTGATATAGCAACTTATGTAGTTATTATCGATGTACTGCCGAAAAAATGTAACTAAAGTGGTACAAATTTTTGCCTTGCAGACGTGTTTTAATTGTGAAAAATATTCGTGAAAATGAAACAATATTATAAATGTGAAAACACATTTTTGTCAAATTAACCGTTCATCGATTTTTTGTTGTATTCCATCTCTTTGCATCCTGAGAATCATGTTCCTAAACATTCCCTATTTTTCGCGCAATTTTGGTTCTTGTCCGAAGCTAAACCCTTGTACGCTCTTAAGATTAAGTGAGTGGTATCCAATTTTGAGCTATTGATTCACGAGCGCACATTCTAAGTGATAGTATTATAAATGTAAAACGCGTATGGTGAAAACAAAAACCGAGTTCGTGTCTAAGCATGCATTGGAAAACGTACCAGATGATTTGCTCAGATGATTTCGAGTTATTTAAACGAACTTCTTGTACAGGATAATTTACTCCAAATATAGACACTGTCGGTGATTCGGGTCAGATCATCTAATGGATCCATTAATGTATACTTTCCAAGTTATTTCAAATTTTCATTAAATTTGCATGGCCTAACGAGAAATTTAATGAGCTCCGACATGTTCAAAATTTCATTATTCAGAGAGAAACAGGGACTATTTTTGAAAAAAAAAAACGTTTTCCGACATTTCCTCAGCTTTTTCACATTTTCCTAGCTTTCCATAGTTTACATAGCTTTCCACATTTTACGGAATTTCTTCCTTTTTTTAAATTTTGTGAACTATGGGAAGAGCTAGGAAAATCTGTGAAAGTTCTGTACCAAAAGTAGTCCCTGGAAAGAAGCCATGACTGAAAACAGCTATTAAAATTGCAAACTTGACGGTAGATAATAGTTTCCATATTGTATCACATTACAATACATAAAGCACAATTCCGTTGTTCTCATAACCGGATATCCATTACTGCCAGAATCACTTAAACGCCGATCCATATAAAGGTTTTTTTCTCATGCCATTCGGTTGAATAGTCCCTCTCCAACCGAATAAATGACTTTTATTTTGTATATAGAAAACGTAAAAAAAACCTAAATTACGAACAGAGAGTAGCCCGAATCGATTTCATATTTCCGAAGACAGAAATTCCACATTATTCTGATTATCGATCATTTCGAATATATTATAAAAAAAGATGGAAAATTCTGAGCGTTTGAAACAAAGCCCAGGCTCTCTATACATTTCACACCAAATTCTTGTCATATTATAACAAACTATCTGCCTCCGATATAGGGTGTATAACCACTTCCATGTATATTGAATAATGGGATATAAAGTTTGCATATTATAAAATGGCTTGCCTCTGCAGTGTGAATAATATCTCCCACTTCAATTCACCGCAAAGTATCCCAGCAATGACACAAAAAAAAACCTGCGGAAAATATTTCATAAAATTGTAGTGAGGAGACTTACGTTTCTGTATGGCTGCTGGAAATTCATCCATTCTTTTCGGTTTTTGGATTACTTGATGTGTTTCCCTTTATTTCACACAATTTTACAGTTCGATCGTCTATGGATGTTACAAAACAATAAAATCTGTCGAAGCAGATTTAAGCATAATGTTTCGTTCGAACCGTGGTTATACAAACGCGAATTAAATTTTGCATGTGCATCAGCCCAGCGATTAGTGGTTAAGAGGATTAAATATATGAAAATAGTCACGACTCAGTGCAAGGGATAATCAGAAAAAGATTTGTTTTCAATGGAAATTTTCATCAATAATTTTCCGGAAAATGGATTCATTGTGGATAATTCGCCTGTTTATCGGTAAGAATAGTTAGAATTTCTAATGAACAATTTAGGATAGCGATTTAGGACGAAAAGTTTGCTGATGGTCAGCTTTAAGTGAAATTCGATATTTATTACCGCAGCAGTTTCAATCGGCGGACCTTATTTCCATGTTAGGTATAGTCTAACGTCTAGCGGTTTTATCGAGGGTTTAATAAAATATTTAGAATTTTTTCTTGTGTTCGATTTGGAATTGCAATTTATGAGAAAATATTTCCGTACCACTCATCGCAAATCATTGCCTCAAAATATGCAATTCGGTCAAGCTGTTAGCCTTTCATTTTGTATTATGGGCATAAATATCAGTATAACTAACTCAAAGTTATTTCGAAAATATTTGCTGCCTTCTACCGAACACAGTACATCGGCAAGAAGTTATTTGGGCGAATAAATTTAGAAATTATGATAAAGTTTACGGAATAATGTCGGTCGTCGATCGACGTCCCGTAGGGTATGTTCGATAATTTTGATTGTTTATTTCTTACGGAATTTGTTTCGTTAAAAAAAATGTGGTAACAGGTTTTTTGCTATCCCAGGCAGTATTATTTGCGGGCAATGTTTGCCTGGCAAACTCTACCAACAATATAATAACAAGTTGGAAGTTAGGTAGAAGAATTTGCTTTAAACAATTTTGTTGTTTGGTTGTGGTATAGAAGAAATTATTGCTGTAATGTAGTACTAACAAGAAATCATCAAACTATCTCAACATTCAAATTTAGCCTATGTCTAGGCTGAGGGGTAGCCGTTCCGGAGAATCGTGTCACAATATAGAAAGAATTAGAAAATAGTCGTAAGAATCACAGATGAAGTTAGAGTATCAAGGGAATCATGAGAATCAAGAGAATCACGAGCATCTAGAGGACCACGAGTATCGCGAGAACCATGAGAATCGCGAGAATCACGAGCATCACTAGAATCACGAGCATCACTAGAATCACGATAATCGCGAGAATCATGTGAAAAGCACTAAAGTTTTAGAATTATTAAAAAAATCTCAATAATATCAATTCATGTTCGTTCGTATTATCAATACCTCGTGGATCAATCTAAACAGCTTCATCGAGGCTGTTTAGATCAATCTACCTGAAAAGTTACGTCATTTTTTCTAAACAAAGGTGGCGGGATTTTCCAGACAGGATTCGATTTCTGAGCATTGAAAATTATATCCGAAATTTTATCTGATGAAGAAGGAGAAGACCATTTTTAAGAATTTTATTTCTGAAAAACTCCTGAAAGTTGCTAAAAAGAAGATTCAAAAAATTTTCGGAACTTTTTCAGAGTTATTTGAAATTAAAATTTACAAAATTAGGCCCTGAGATGGAGGACAATAATACTTAATCATTGGGAGTCAAGGGAATCATAGGAAAAATGGACGTCACATCCGGAAAATACTGGAATGATTCTAAATTAAGGATATATCGAAGAATTTCTCTTAGAATCACAATAATGTCAGAGTCATTCATCCCTCGGTCTAAGTGATGTACGTGTTGCTTATAGACAACTTTTCGAATCAAATGCACCGGTCGATTGAAAAAGTGTTGCGAAGAGAAATGGATCAAATTCAGGTTACAAATGTCCCTTTGATTAGCCACCAACCAATCGGTTTTCGTTTACTCGTTTTATTTTTCATCAGCCTTCCGTTGCTGGTTGAATAGGATATGATTTCACTTGGAAAGTACTGAATAGTTTCCGTGCGTTTGATGTAAAACATAAATTCTAGCCCAATTAACTTAATTAATTTAAAAGAAAGGAAGAAAGCAAAAAACTGAAAAAAAACAGGACGAACTAAACTAATTAAAATGACAATAATTTTCCCTTCCATAATGTGTCGAAACAATCGAGATAATTCACTTTGTTTTAATACATCTAATTTTACTGTCTTCGCCTTAAACTTGATGGCAAAATTAAAGAGAAAATTTATTGCATTTTTTCGTGCGGTAATCACATTATTTCATCCCCCTTACTATTATAACATTGACTACGATTATATGTCTCTGTCGGTGGTGTATATACACACTTTCTTTATAGTTCTCTCTTACAAACAATGCGACGCATAAAACGTTTTTCTCATTTTGTTTTTAATGAGTCTACGTCGAGTAATATGCTATTAATAAAAATTATAATAAATTACAATGCAAACTGTCACGCATTCTCAATTAAAATGTTTTCGTTTTTTATGCTTTACGTTTTCCGTTTTTTTTTCTTTTTTTTTTTCTTTTTTTTTTCTTTTTTTACTTTTTATTTCATTTTCACTTCTTTGGTTAATTCGTTTTCTTTTCTACTTCTAAGTGGAATTTATCACAGACATTTTTCAGCTTTTATTACACTCTCACCAAACGGTAAAAGCTCCACAGAGAGAGTGTGTAAGTACCTCTCGAAGCGTTATGGTTATTTGTAAATAAATTTTATTATTCTACAATAACAAAAGGAACGACAAAATGCAGTATGAAATTTTCACATTAATTACAATTGATTCACAAATGTTGCGAAATATTGTGTTCATGATCTGGGAAACCATTTTCCTGCATCTTTTTTCCTCGATTTTTCAACATTTTCGTAGATTCTTCAAGATTTTACTGTACTGTTCCAGATTTTCCGGAATTTTCATGGATTTTTTTAGATTTTCTTAATTTTTCCCACATTGTAATGGTTGTCCCACATTTCTCTGGATTTTCCAACATTTCGGACATTTTCCAGATTTTCCTGTACTTTTACAGATTTTCCTGAATTTTCATGGAATTTTCTAGATTTTCATGATTTTTAACACATTGTAATGGTTGTGACACATTTTTCCTAAATAAATATTTGGGAAAATGTTAGCTTAAGATAAGTTCAATTGGAATGTACGTCTAACTTTCATCTGGCATAACAACTCTCCATCAATAGTAACTAAATTAAGCTACCTAGCTTGACAGGGCCGTTCTAACGTTGCACGATGACCCAAACCGTAACCCAAACCGTAACATAATGGGGAACAGATTTGGACACCGGCTCTCTGTCTACCTATGTTACACATATTTACAGTGTCATCATGTAGTCAATAAAATGATTATTTTGATGCTTTTCAATTAATCCCGAATAAAAAAACGCTTTTTCCAACCACTTTTTTAATTAACTTTTCTCTCGATTTTTTTTTATTTCATTTTGTGTTGAATTTATCTCTGTTGGATATTCGTATTCGGTATTTAATTCCTTTGAACTGAAAAATGTAATTACAACTTTGGCTTTGAACAGAAAAAATAATGGGAATAAATCCTCCAACCGAAACAGATACGTTTTGAGTTTGTACTATTTTACATAACCCGAATTTTTTTGATTTTATTTTTTATTTAGTGAAATTACGATTTTATTTATCAACATCAAACACAAACTAATTTTTTGTTTTTATTTAAAATCGAGTTTGAAATTAGAGAAAACCGCAGTACCTTTGCTTCCATTGATAATATTTTGAATGCGATGCCGGATCAGATTCATCAATCTCTGTTACCATAGCTCCAAATAAACCTTTTAACTCGGTCCCTTTGGCTAAAAATTCCGCGGTTCTAAATAACATGAATAGTTAAATGCAGAAACGGAACATGGCACATTAGCGAATTATAAGAAAAATGAAATTTCCTTCGTTTATAAGCTGAAACTATAACATCGCAAGTCTATTCAAAACGTAGCAAAATTAATGAAATTTCACTTTTCTTACAATTTGATAATGTGACATGTCCGGTCGGAAAGTATTTGACTGAAATGATGGAAAAGTTCTAAAATTATAGCGGAAATTTGTGAATGTCGTTAGATTTAATTTGTAAAAACTGTTTAAGAAGAGAGATGATGGTACAATCATTGAATCTGTTTCTTATGTTGCTTAATCTATTTATTTTTTCAATCCACAAATATTATTGTCGTCGAAGTACTAGATTTAGAAAAATTCTGTGGACACTGTCCACTGTACAGTGTAAGTCTACATGAGTAAATAGCTGATCTACTACTTCAATGACTAAGAAAGACCAGTAAATGTGTAAATTCCACACTATGGAACTTGTGGAATCTGTTAAACGAGAAAAAGTTTCAAATGCAGTTTTTCTAGGCGTACAAAATCTTTTACTTCATCACTTTTACTACTTGTAGGTAGAAGGGATAGCCGAAGTCGTTTGCTTATCTTGCCGTTTTGTATTGACAGCAGCTGATTAACCGTTTCTAAAATGATTGACGTCTTTACCTATCTGAGAATATTTCAAGACGAATTCGGAGAAAGTATCTCTAACTTTCACTATGTGTAGTAGATATCATGTCATATGTACAATTGACATATGAAAACATATTTCATTGAAGACCGTTGTGACTTAAATCGATATTTATAATTCTGCTAAATAATGCAACAAAAACTTGAAATAACATAGGAGAGTTTAGAGAAATCGTTTTCATTCATTACATAAATTTCACGCTAAATGTTTGCATATATTTGTGTCGTAGACAAATGTTGATGTTCCCACATTCAATCCCACATAGATGTTAACAGAATATCTAGCCTTCATTTTACTCCCCCATACAGGGCGGGCTAGTATCACAGGGTCGCACATTACATGTTGTGTTGCCTTTATGCTTAATCATATTTGCATGTAAAAAAGAGCATTGAACTGTGAGACAACCACTTAGATGTGGACCTGCATTCAACATAACATCAAATTTCTTATTTTAACATTATTCTTGTCCAGATCTTGTCATGGTTGATAGAGATGAATGGGCGTACCACATTTTTGTGTCCATAGCTCGAAGTTAGCCCATCGTAGAAAAAGAAATGTCCACACCTTCCCTCAGCTCAGATAGAAAATAATTCGTGGTTCTACAACTGAAACGAAGGACGACTTGTAGCTTTCAGTAACGTTCAGTAACGTTTTAGCCAACCAAAGTTTCCAACCAAAGTTTTCAACCAAAGTTTTCAACCAACATTGTTTAAGTAATTTGAACTGATAAGTTTCAGGATCAGGTCTCCCTCATTGCCTTACTTATCCACATGACAAGATCCACGATTTTCACTTGTGAGGGAAATGCCACATTACCTCCCTAGTATTGTAATATGGTTTTTCTTAGCGATGTTTGGTAATTACCCATTGCGAGCTTTACACACCTGCTGTTTATCAATATTTTCGATATGATAATTCATTCAAATCTCACATTAATGTATGCACAAAATTACATCCATCTGCTATTTAAATAGACAGAACGTGAGCATGAGCAATGAGCAACATTTTGAAATTGTTCACATTTAATAGAGGAACAGTTTATTTCAATATTTCGCCGTAACTTCACTTAATGAATTCCGTAATATTTTACCTTTATTATGTTGCACAGTTCAAGTATACAAAGTTGGAGAGTTCTGTTGTAGCCTTTCAAGTCTTTTTACTCGAGAAACATTTTATGTTCGTCGCACAATTATAATTATACTTTTCAATTACTTAAAAGACCTTTTCACTTTTAATGTTGTTGCAAAAATGTGCACTTAAATTGGCGCAGAAAAAAAAAAGTTGCGAGAAGTTTCCGTCAGTCCTTTTAGATTTTCTCTCGTTTTTTTTTATTCTTTCTCAAACTGATAGGTAGATACGAGGTGCTACAGTGTGAGCAGAAGTTATTTCCGTGCAATAGAACAAAATCTTGATTTTTCCATTTTGCAATTAAATTCGCTAAAGTCGGACAAATTTCGAACACATGAATCCACTTAATCCACAGAACTTTAAATTTTTGCTGTTAAACTTTTATCTCTGACAATATTGCAAAAATATACAAAAAAAAAAAAATCTGTTCCAAATTATTGAATCACTGTAACGAAGAAGGAGAAGAAGAAAAAAGCTGACAGAATTGCCACCGTGAATCCCCATCAAATCGAGAACTCAATATACTTACGAACCGTAATAGAGAAAATTGGTATAAAATTATGAATAAGAACTCATTAAGGGATAGAAGGGATAGAGGATGGTGGTGGTATACCTATAACAAATGTCATACAATTTTAATCAACTTTCCATATCTTGGACTTTTAAATTGCTTCATTTTTATCCACACATTTATATACACGTAAAACAGGCAACTGTATTCGTGTAGCGGGAGTCAATTTGTGAGTTAATTCCATTTTAAACAAATTTTATCGTAGTTTATGAAGATCTTCTTCCAAACCAGTTTTATTGCAGAATTATTATGAACGATTCCCTATAAAAAGCTTATTGTATTAATGTCTTATGATGTCGTTAAACTCACTGTAGATAGCGTCTGACACAGTAATTATGGTCGATGAAGGAATGAGTTTAATCATATGTTATCAACAAAATAAACGACAGACTCTATGGTTGGTGTTTTTTTGTTGTTGTTGTCAATCTGTATGAAAGCAAACGAAGTAAAAGATTTTGTATCAAATTTGGAAATTGAAAACTCAGATTCAGTGCAAGAACAGGCTTCGACTTAACCTGAACTAAATGACAGATTAACCAGAACCCTATCAGGACCTTTCACTTTGACATTTCAAATTAGTTTGTTAGCGTACCATCTACTCTGCAATCCCCAAACGAATTGTTCAATATAGAAACTTCAATTCACTCTACTTGTTGAATTGGTAAAAATGGAAGGACAACAACGGAAACTAGTGAAGGAAATGTTCAGTATGTTATTCGGAATGCTAAAGCAATGACACAGGAACACATTGCATTACCACGCAAGAGTACGCTCTTTGGAACAGATATAGTGATAGTGTCTCGATTTTGATGCGCAGAATTCGATTTTTTTTTTCTCTACAGAAGAACATTACCTGAAGTGAACTAGACAAAAGATTCTCCACCTTTTTACTATTTTTCTAATTTTTTTTTTTTTGGAAAAATGTGGAAAATTTTGGAAAATATATAGAAGAAAACTGAAGAACGTTTTCCCAGAAATAGTCTCAGTTTGTTGTGGAACGCCAATTACCCTGTGTCAGCTTTATCCTATTTTATCTGCTATGATGACAATTTGATCAAAAATGTTATGAATCTATGTGATCAAATGGTTAAATACATTTACCTTCAATTCAAATGGAACTAGCATCTGTTGGACCATTTTCTCCAAGTGTACACCCTTCGAGTTTACCACCCACACAGAAGACTCAATTTTTTATGATTATTTATGGCAATAATGTTAGGCAACATTTCATTTTTTATTTGCATAGACACACGCGCTTTAAACACATCCAAATCTCTGTATCACATCTGAAATCTCGAAATTGAATAAACCAAAAAAGAAACAAAAATTATCCAACTGATTCACTTAGTCTGAACGCTAAATAAAATATGTTTTTTTTTGCCGTTTTATTCATACATCAAGTGGAACACCTCCATATTATGTCTCTAAACATTTACGACACGTCGTATTTTTGCATACAAATTTATTATGATTGTAATAAAATACAGTCCCATGACATATTTAAGATGTGTTGGGAAATTTATGTTTTCGGTAACATAATCTTGCATCATAAATCGTTTCGCGTTGCCAAGTGCACTCTAGCTACTACCTTCAAGCGTTTGAATTTACGTTTGAATTTTCCACTTCATTCAATTGTAAACGTAAAAATTCCAATAAAATCAACCGTGTAACGTATCTCCCCGCACATAATTTAATTTTCCGTGGAAATACGTTGAACCATCTCTCGTCGATTTACTCATTCATTAAATCCAATTGTTCATGAGGCTTCACAAGTTTCCCTGGATAGTTTTGCTCTGAAATCTGAACTGCCCTTTGAAAGTTGTTTCGCAATTAATTAAACTTTCTTTCCATTTCCAAACAAATTGCAATAAAAACAAATAAAACTCCAAAACCAGCTGCACCTGGGGGGAGGGGCGGCGAAAAATGAATGAATCGCAAAATTTCTAAAGTATTCGGATTTCGAAACTCTTTCAGCCAGAGGAAAACGGTTCGTACGTTCGAAAACCATTATGCACCCAATGTCTTTGCAAAACATCCAAATTCATGTGATGGCATATCAAGAACCATTGTAAACGAATCCAACTTTCCCACTAAATTATTAAAAACTATTCCAACAGAGAGCGGGAATCGACAACATAAAATCCGACATTCAATATGCAAATATTTAAAAAGCAGTTCCATATCAGATTTATATACTTACATCTATATCCCGTGCATATACGTACACCCCGACCCGTATGTGTAAAACAGGGAATTCTTCTTTGTCGTGTGTGGAAAGAGAGTTGTAACATTGCTGCTTTTGTGTTATCACCAGCGTTTCCCATATCTTTACATAGAGACGTAAAAACCATGCATAATATGTGTGATTTGTTCAAACTCAATGTACATTGCTGTTTTTAGGGAACAATCGACTTTTAGTTTTCAAAATTCATATTTTTGCGATATAATGCCAGTGTGTACACCGAGCGTAAAGAATTTGAAATCGAAAAAAAAATTCTGTACATCGGGAATAACTTCTATGGCTCTCCCCCCCCCCCTCTCTCTCTGATTATCCAAACTTTACATCGTATTCACATTTTTGCCAAATATAGTTTTCCAATGATTTTTTTCGCACAGTTTTTTGATTTTTTTTTTTGAATTTTTCTTTTCTTTTCTATTATTTTTCCATTCTTTTCCGTTTCCGACACATAAACGGTTTTTTTTCGGTTTTCTTTCTTTTTATACTCTCACAAAATAAACATTTATTATTCTACCCACATTCTTTTTTGCTTTTTCACCGTAGACTGTACCCGTTCTGCGTACATTTGGCAACCACGTAGCGTAGCGGGAACGCGTACCTAATAACCACCATCACCAATACCACCATCACAATCAACCTAACAAAACTGCAAATAAAAGTGCTACTGAACTTTACTAAAAACAGACCATCACTCACAATTTGAAAAGAAAGAGAAAAATTAATTTAATTTAATTAACCAAACTCCTTTAAAAAAAAACGAACAAGAAACAAAGAAATCAGAGCCTCGTTGTACTATATGCGCCAATTCTTTTTTTATTATTTATTTTTTTAGACATATTTTGTATATAATACAAGAAAGATAAAAAAAAAAACATTTTTATTAGTCACCCACTAACTTTGACAAACAAATTTATTAATTAAATGTCCTAGTAAGAAAAATAAATAGTCTGACGATATGACAGTATATGATGATTTGATTGGGATTGAAACGAAATTAGTAGATTACGTCCTTGTTCACTACTTTTTATTTGGCCAGGTCAAAGCACCTAGCATGGTAGTAGAATATTACTTTATGTCAAATAGAGTAATATTTGAACAGATAAATGCAGAAACGTCTCGTGTCACATTAGTGAATTATAAGAAAAATGAAATTTTCTTCTTTTAGTCCCGTTTCGAATAGGTTCATGATCTTTTGTTGCTGACTAACTAAAAAAAACTTCTTTTACCAGCCTAATTGATGTGGATCTAAAAAGGAATTAAATTTTATTTTTCTTATAATTCGCTAATTATAAGCAATTAACTATAAACATAACAGCATGATCTTGAAACAGTGTAAAAATGGCAAATTATCGAGTAATTTATTGCTCTTTTTGACATTCGGTTTAAAATGGCTAAATGGTTGCGTACATTAACCATACACTGGTTCGAATACCGTACCAATTTTTCCCATCGATGATGTCTAGCAACGACCAAAACGTTTTACTCAAAGCTTCACAGTTTTAAAAGTTGCAGCGGCTTTAGTGAATCTTACGACGAAACCCAAAACACGATGAATTTTTTGTGCAATATATCTTGCCTACATTTAGGCGAGATATCAATGAAGCACCGAACTTTCCTCATAGAGTACAGGACACATTTGTGGGAATTTTAATTCAATAAAGGTTTCAAATCATTCTGTTTTTTTATATTTTCGAATCAATTGAGCACCGTACTTGGCTCAGAGTGTGTTTGCATAATTGTAGGCGTGACTCTATCATCACTTGGAAAACAAAATTTTCGCCCAACTGTTAAATGTCAAATGTGTCTCATTTCCAAGCCGACGTCTAATGCAGCCGTTCCACACAGACTTATTTTTGTGACAATTATTTTTGAAATTTTTGTTTCTCATCTAACGAAACAATAAAGACAAATAACAGATCAGCGATATTCCACTACTATGCAAGGTGTTTTGGTCAAGTGTGACGATTGAAGCCCGAACCAAAGGTAAGGGCTGCAATCATACTAAGCAAAATACAGAGAGATGCTAATATGATGACTGGGTCGTTTCGACGGAACGACCCAGTCGTCATATTAGCAACTCTCTGGCAAAATACAAAGTTCGAAACACTGACGTAAGATATTTTAGTCACCCCATGGGAAATGAATCTTAACACTCAATGAAGTATTGCCTCATTTTCCAGGGGTGCAGTAAAAAAAAATTACAAAATTTGAGGTACTTAACCATTATTGACACTTCATATATCAGTCATCAATTAACTATTTATTCTGTATATACACATGTGCAAGGAGAATCGCGTGTTAACTATTATATTATAAACACTGTGTGTCGCTATGGCTTCAATATATAACACAAAAAACCATCATCACCATTAGTCTTCGGTTATTTTTTTTATTTTTGGTTTTGTTGGTTTTCTTATTATTATTTTTTAAAGTTTTTAATATCTTGAAAAAAAAATGGAAATTTTCTTTTTCGGTTTGTGAAATATATATCCACACAAAATTGCACATTAAACGTTTTTAGTTACGATATAAATACCTATACTACACACATACAACCCCCTGAGCATTAATAACAACAACCAACCACCACCACCACATCTATACACTTGTAATATATTCCACAAAGAAACTTCTTTTTTTATTTTAATTGTATCATAAATTATTTTTAAATTTAAATAATTGTTTTTATATGAACAAAGAAAGAATGAAGAGAAAGAGAAACGAGAAAAAAGAAGAGCAAAATAATAATCAAAAATATTGTTGTAGAGCTGTATATGGCAAAGTTGGTTCATTATTTTTTGTGTGTTCAATGTGATATTATTATAAATTCCGAACGAAAAAAATATGTAAAAACCCTCTCTGTGCATTCATGTACTCTCTACACACACTAAATGGTAAATCTACATAAATATTTATGCTTTCTGATGGAGCAATTCAAAAAATGTATTATTATTTTCTGTGTCGGTGTGTGTCCTACTTCTCCTCTCTTCCTCCTTTATTTTGTTGTTGTTCGACTATTATATATAAAAACAAAAAGCCCAAAAAAAAAAACAAAAAATTTGACTTCATTACACAAATAAACTTTGTAAAATATTCAAAAATAAATACGTGCAGTCGACCACACAAAACGGTCTACCGAATACAATCAACACTGGTTTGCCCAACTACAGCAACTATGACGCCAATAACGGCAATGCATCATCAGCAGATCTGGTCTTGGTCGGACAGCATCAGCGCCATCATCGTGATCTGTTCACTGGGTCGCTGGGTCTGGGTATACCTGATGTTACGACACATGTCGGAAGTGTTATACATGCATTCGAGTCGATGGCACAGAACCGTAGTAGCGTGTTGGAGACGGGCGAAAAACCGTATGAATTATTTGGTAGTGTTACGAATAAAAGTTTTCAAAGTCCAAACGTAAATAGTTCTAGTCAACGGAAATGTATTAATACGAGCAGTTGTAGTAGTAGTAATGTACCGAAAAAATCGAGTGAAAATATGCACAAAATTATGTCCGAAAAGTTTGAACAACAACAGCATCAGCAGCAGCTACAACAGCAACGCCATACCATTTCCCAGTACAACTTGGAGCCGCATCAGCACCATCATCACCACATCCACCCACCGTCATCCAAACAAAGCCATACATTTAACATTCCCGTATCGGAAAGTCGTGGCACATTGCAACAACGGCAAAAGCTAACAACTGGAGACGGGTATGTAAAGACTGGTGAAATATTCTACCATCCTGAATTGGAAAATGATGCAAGCAATTTCGATTCGTTCAATACGGACGATTATCGCAAAAATTTATTTGGCAACCATCCAACTGTGACCAACGTGGACGGTAGAATATTTCATAGCCAGACGAATGGCAATTACGATATTGTTAATTTCATTGATTTGAATCGTACAAAGAATCAACGGCCATTCTCGGCCATTGAAACGAAATCGCGCCAGAAACACTCCCGAAATCCGGAAGTGTTTTATGGCAAACCGGCGCAAAAACGTCCCCAGTCCGCACTGATGCACGACGACCATTACAATGACAATTTTAATTTCACTAACGAGTATGATGACGATCCAACGTTTTTACGGGGTTCGACGGTGAGTCAGTCGTTCATAAAAAATGTGAAAAATCAGAAAAATAATCCAATTTCGTCGACGTCAAGCACCTCGAACGGTTTCAAGCACGATAGAATGTTCAATAGTTCGAACAATAGCAATCATAGTAAAAGTAATAAGCGACAGAAATCGGCTAATGAGCTGTCGGATGAATGGAAGACAAGATATAATTATAATGAGAATTTCGATGGAAGAAATTCAACGAAACGACAATCGTTCAAGCCAAGGACCATTGATAGGGCCGTAATTTGAATTTAATTAATGTTTAAAGGTATTTGATGCTTTGCGAAATTTCAGATGAATTCATATTATTTGGTGCACAAACTGGCATTTTATGTATATCTCTGTGTATAGATGAAAAGATAACGACGACGTCGTCGTCCTCGACAATGATGAATAATCTTTTATCATTATGGAACATTTTGCATGAACATTCCACTCATGTTATGTTTCGTAGACATATGATTTTCAATTGTTCGATATACGAATGGATACATATGATGTTCGCTGTTTCGCTGTAAGGGACTACGTAACTTCAAAACTCATTTAAGTCTCCTTATTTCTTGCCGCTCGAAAATTATTATTCAAATTGAAAATTGTGGAGATGTTCTTTGACGAAATTATGTCTCGTCTGTTTTCCATTTATACACAGGAGGCATACCATTCACCATTTGCTGCTATTTGATACACACCAGAGACAGCGATTAAATTGGTGGTGCTTAGAAACAATTCAATTATCTGCTGCATGGTGTTTGTCTCAGTCTCAGATTTCTTTTTTAACTCAATTTTTTCTCCTTCCGTTACACTGCCAGTCATACCATTGTTGTTGCTGTACAGATTCTCACCTCACCGCAGCGGAAACATTCCTTTAAATTAGGCCGGAATTCTTTTTCGTTTTCAAACGAAATTGAAGTGCGTGGAGAGTCAGACATTTGATTGTTTCGTAGCAACGACATCATCGTTTGAATAGAAAAGATTTTCTTTTTTTTTATTTGAATTCGGGCCACATTCCACTATTTGAATTCTTTTTTCCGCTTTTTTCCATAAAACATTTTTCTGGAAAATAGGAAAAATTTTGAGAAAAATCTAGAAATTTTCCTCAATTTCCCGAAAAATGTTCGTGCGAGTTATTTGTGTAATCCAATTTTAATGAAGCCACAAAAGCATTGTCTGGTTTCCTATAGACTAACTAATTACTGATTAATAACGAACAAATTCGCCCCAATTAAAATCTTAATTCAAAAGTTAGCTCGTGTTTGTCCGTACCTAAAACAAACAACCATCTGAACATTGCCAAATGTGGAAAATCTTTTTATTTGTAATAATCCTCACAGTACACCGTTGCATTAAAGCGACACACACAGTACAGCTTTGGAATACAATTTGCAATTATAATTCGGTGCTAATTTACCGTAACAAACTGAAATGATATTCTTTTGGTGTTTGCATTTGGGATACAACAACGAGAACGCAACGCAAAAAAATATGAGAAATTTACATAAAAAAGCGTGTCACTTTAAGAGTCTTAGTGTAGAGCACATAGTGAGTGGCTGTTAAAATGCAAATTGCGTTAGAAACTCACAGGTTAAAAGTAGCGTGATTTTCGTTAAGAAAAATCGGTGTACATTAAAACAACAACAACAACAACCGAATGTAGACATTATTATGAAAGGTGGCAGTGCTTTTTGAGAATTATATAAAATTTAAAAGCTCTCCCGTTAATTAAATCGTAATTGTTATGGATTATGTTCTTACAAACACATTTTTTGCGCTACCTTTTCCGTGCTCGATTTAACACCAGTAACAGAGTGGGTTTACGACTTTTCCAAATGCAAAATTACTTTATTTCACTTTTCACATGCAGTTGAAAAGTTAACCTTTCCAGAATTGCCAGCGTGCATTTTCCAGATGTGATTAAGCAACTCATTCGTAAAATATAGAGCTAAACGATTCCTTCCGTCTGGCTATTGATGGAATTGTGAATGCATCAACTGATACCGTTCGAGAACACACTGTTTAACTCGAGAAAATGTTCTATTTCATACCTGGGACCAAAAGCACTTTTTCTCACTTCTCACACGCTAAAAAAGACTTTTAGTCCCAGGTACGAAATACTATTCATTTGAAAGCTTACATCGACTGCATTAATAGAAACAAGATAAAAAAACTCAACCGAAAGCTTCTGAATATACCAGCTCCGCACGAAACTCTAAATTTCGCATTTAAATTTTCACTGTAACGGAACATCGATTGCCGAATGTATGCACGAAAAAGTGCTTACGATTTAATTCTGCTGAAGTGTTTGTAATGTACACTTGAGTGAATGAAGCACACGTTTCGCTTTTCCTCCAATCCATTTTGTTTAACCGTTAAATGATGAATTTAACTTTTATGGTAAACATTTAACTCTTAATGCGGTTTGATTTTGCATTTTTTAACACCATCTCTTCACTGAATGAACGCTGAAACGGTACCGTACGTTAGCTTTTACTGATCGGGCCACATATAAAACGATTTATGTAATTTAAACATTATTTATAATGCTCGTTGGCTGGTAGCATTGGAAGAGCAATGTGTTTGAGAGTATTAAAATAGGATCAACGTTGTTGCGATTCTGAATTGAGTTTTATGGTAGATAGTCGGGTCCCTCGTGCTTTTCAGTATTTCTGAATTTTGTTTCTGGAACACGAAAATTCGGTTTTCCGGTGGAAATCCTCGCTTATATCTCGACATTCAGGAAACGGCGGCGCAAAGTCGCAGCATTCAAAAGGCTGAATCGGCTTTCCAACAAGCATTCATTTAATAAATTTGGTTTCGAACTGACGAGGTGTGAGGTGAAGTGAATTCAAAGTTTAGGAATTTTCCGGTCATTTATTGGGGAATTCCCATATCGACGCCATTATGTTTCACATGAAAACAAAATGTTCCACGGAATGTTGGTACTTGATCAGGCTTTTAAGAGAAAAAAAAATCGAAAAAGCTGTCACATTCGGTAGATATTTCACTTTTAATATTTTCATATGAACCGCTTTTCCGGCGGGATTTTCCATTTTTCCGGAACAAAATTCCCCAATTTTCCATGCTCAATCACATGAGATGTAAAAAATAATTGAAAACCTTAGAGCGAGGGAGTCGGGGGAGTCGACTTTTTGTGACACAAGGGATTGGACTAAGATCCAGAGACATCATAAAAGCGAAACTTTTTACGTTTTTTTGTTGCTTCTTTATGTTTACTCCAGTCATATAGTTACGTACGCACAGCCCGCTGTATACGAAATGTATAACCAAATTTAATCTGCAAACAAAACATTAATTAAATTGCTCAATAAATAGTTGAATTTCTGTTTATGATTTATGGATGAAATTGGAATGTTATCCGTGTGCTTATATCGATGTTACATGGTGTTTCAGCTCTCTAACATAATCCAGCGCACACACCCCTGATAAATATTTCACTCACTGCAAAACGTAGCAAAGCATTCGATATTGAGCGTCTACCAATTACTTGTATAATATATTAGTTTGTATCGCCGTTCCATCAATAATAATACGCAAACTTTTCGTCGATTAATAATTTTACAACTTTTTGTATCTATACAATAATAAAAGCACTGCAAACGCCCCGGAATGCAGACGTAATTATACGTGTACTTTAGGCGAAAACAGTAAAATGATATAACGAGAGACGAGATACAACAGAGCGCGCTCGGCGGCACACACAGAAGCCATTAAGATTATTATTAACTTGCCACAATAATAATTTTCCAATGGATACGTGACCATTCAGTCTATTCTGCTACTCATTCCTTCACAAATGGTATACGTGCAAATTAAAGCTACTATTTTCATTGCTGTGTGTTTTGTGGTAATATTCTGAAAGCTAAATGAAAATTTTATTTAAAGAAAGAACAAAAAAAAAAACACACCACGTCGTTCGTTCGATTCAATAGTATAGCAACCGTTCTTCGATAAAATGGCTTTCACATTGCTGAATGGTAAATTTAATTTTCGAAGAATTCGCATTTTCCTCCGACAACCATACACTGACAAATGAAAATTTTGGAACGTGATTTGAGAAACAGAAAATACAAATTTTGTTTGTAAAGATTTCATTTTTTAGTATTGATGCGACACATTAGTACTGAGATTAATATGCTTCTCGAGATGCTTTCCCAATCATTTTGTTTTGAAAATTTGATTTATTTGTAGTGGAACAGTGGACTGCTATAATGAACAAAAGCGTAATTTGATGCTCAGCTGGAAAATAATTTGAATTTCGAAATACGAAATTAGACCAATGGACATTCCAAAATAATAATCAAGCCATGGATTCAGTTAGTGCACAGAAACGTGAATTAGTTTCGAAAACAGGACTATTATATACTGAAATTTGCGAAAAATTAACAGAAAAATGTACCGGAAATTTACTAGAAAATTTAACGAAAATTTACTAGAAAATTTAACGAAAATTTACTAGAAAATTTAACGAAAATTTACTAGAAAATTTAACGAAAATTTAATAGAAAATTTACTAGAAAATTTAACGAAAATTTAATAGAAAATTGACTAGAAAATTTAACGAAAATTTAATAGAAAATTTAACGAAAATTTACTACAAAAATTAACAGAAAATTTACTGGAAAATTTAACGAAAATTTACTAGAAAAATTAACAGAAAAATGTACCAGAAATTTACTAGAAAATTTAACGAAAAATTATCAGAAAATTTAACGAAAAACCGGACAATTTAACGAAAATTTATCGACAAATTTTTTAAAAGATAGAATGGGTTCTCTTTCCATTGAAATTGGACAATTCTGACCAAACTACAATTTCATTCTACAATCTTAACCTAAGCACCAGCACAAAAATGTTTTTTTTAAGTGAATTCCAGAATATTGTCAGTAATTTCAGTAATATGCCCTGCACGAAAAATGCATACTCTTCTTCCTCATTTCGTTATCTATTTCATATATGACGGATCAGAGATGTTATTGTTCTACAAAATTTATTCTGGTATTACTCAGGTTTTTATTGTCATTATGCAATATTCTGTGGAATCGCAGATACATACCAATCCAACACATTACATACCTCATATTAAAGATAGGGGAATGGACATATGTATGGTACACATTGGTAACATCAAAAACACATGAGGTGGAATGAATGGATCTGGGCAGAAACAATTGGAAATACGAGAAAAATTGTGAAAAACAACAGAATAACTGTAGTGTGGTGTATGGTTGTGGATTAGATATGTTCTTTAAACAAATGAGGAGCTAGATTTACCTAAACTGTACTTTTGTTCGGTACACGATTGTGTAAGAAATTGTACAATTTAAATATTTAAGTTGCTTGAAATGCATACTTTGGCCTATTAATTCCACCTAGAATTAGTGTGTAAGGAAAGCAATCTTTCCTTGGCACCTAGGTCACCAATGAACCTGTTGTGTATCGTCATAGATAGAAAATTTCTTTTCATTTTTTGAAGTAGAAAGTTCGTTTAATGTAGATGTTGAAAATGACGTGGTGTTCATTATGGTGTCGAAAAATCTGAATTTCCTTTGTGCGACCTTTCAGAGTCAGTAGAGCCAATTTGATGTTACTAACCATCCATCAGTAGGAAAACAATATGATCATGTTCCACCTTTGGTATCGAACTCAAGCCACAAATGCAGTGAGTTCATCGTCTTACCGATTAAGTTACCCGTACTATCACAATTTCAGTCCAGATATGCTTCCGTTCACCCCAGATATTAGTTTTCGGATACGTTTCAAGCAACTTATGTGATTAACTTTTTGACGTTGTTAGCCAGACCATATAAATGGATGGATGTAAGCAACGCACTTCAAACATGAGTGGTATACTCTAAACAGAGTACTGAAACGTGACAGAGCGTCAAAAAATCTGGAAAATCGGAACTCTAAATCGTAACAGCGTACATTGTCACTTACGTTAGCCATTCGATAAACTGACCGGAATGTCTTCGTTTTCGATTTATTTCTATGGCTCCTCAACAAAATGTGTCTGCTCAGAATGAAAATAAAACGACGACCGAAATGTCATTCCATTAAATAGGAAACTCGGGAAAAATAAATGAAAATGTTATTAAGTCGTCGATCTGTTTATTTCCCTCGGGCAATCCATTTATCCAATATTAATAAACAAAAAGAAAAACATTAAATTTTAATTCGGTTTTTCTACGGAAATGTGCACCATTATAATACCATCACCGCACCACACACAACACGTGAACTCAATAAAAATCGTAGTGAATGTCGTTTCGATTTTATATTATTAAAATCTATAAAAGATCAGCCTGGATTGGGTGGGTATATTGTTTTATAATTGGATTCTTTTGATTCGTTTAACAATAAAAAATGAGAAAATGTCCCATTGTGCTACTTTGTATTTGAATGTAAAGTTTATTGTATCTTCAGGCACAGTTTGATTAACTCTGATTGGTGAACACTGTGCGTCTGTGATGTTAATTCTGTTGCGGAAAAGGAGATTTTTCTTAGTAAAACATCTTGGGTCCATTCATTCCCAAAGCAATTTCTATTTGAAATTCGGAGTACTACTAAGCTAAGTTGTTGTTGGTGGCATTTGATGCACTGGAACTGTATTTTAATTCTTCGAATTCTAATTTTCTTTGACCTATTTCTCCTGGATGGGAAATGAAGAGCTTCATGGTTGTATAATGTCTGACAAAAAAATAATTCTTTTATCGCATTGCAAAATAAGTATTGCAATAGAACTTAGACGTCGTTATTCGCACCCGCGTGCGAATAGTCAATTTACACATTATTGGAACACGCTCGTCAATATTCAGTTGGTACAATATTTTGTAAAGCAGAAGAAGCTCATTCTATTACAAAAGCCCCTTGTGTTACCGAAGCCCCTTGTGTTACCGAAGCCCCTTGTGTTACCGAAGCCCCTTGTGTTACCGAAGCCCCTTGTGTTACCGAAGCCCCTTGTGATACCGAAGCCCCTTGTGTTACCGAAGCCCCTTGTGTTACTGAAGATCCTGGTGTTACCGAAGCTTCTTTTGTTACAGAAGCTCCTTTTGTTACAGAAGCTCCTCTTTGTTACAGAAGCTTTTTTTGTTACAGAAGCTCCTCTTTGTTACAGAAGCTCCTCTTTGTTACAGAAGCTCCTCTTTGTTACAGAAGCTCCTTTTGTTACAGAAGCTCCTTTTGTTACAGAAGCTCCTTTTGTTACAGAAGCTCCTTTTGTGACGAAGTTAATATGAAGAGCTTTTACTGACGTATCAAAGACATTGATCTCCACGAAATCTTTCATTAATTTCACATCTATGCGAATTGTTTCAATTGACTAGCACACGCGTGTGAACAGTCAATACGATAAAACGTCCTGCGTCTCACAGATATACTTAATATCGATAGAGTTGTGTGACAAAATCAACGTTTTCGTTGTGTTCAAAATCATCATTTTGAATGGTTTTTGCTAGACTATAGTAGATTTGCCCATTAAAGCCGTTCAATCCAATTACACGATGAAAAGCTCCTTCATAATTTCCAATTCAAAGAGAGTAGAGAACGAGAACGCAACTATAAATGAAAGCCTCTTGTTTGTATAGCTTTGACTTTGACTCTGTACCGACACAGCTAACACTGAGTATACGGTCGTACGGTGTATGCAAATATTTAAACTAAAAAAAATCCTTTCGTAAACACCAAAATATATTTTCGGATTTTTTTTGCTTTTCTAACTTTTTTACTATCCCTTAACCCGAACCAACATGTACACGAGTAAAATTGGATTTTATTTCGTTATTTTTTCTGCTTTGTCATTTGTTGGTATCTTTTTTTTCTTCCTTCACTCCGAGATGGAATCATAGAAAGTTTTGCAATAAACGAACACATTCTACTTATGCATATTCATCGGATGTGATATAATATCTCGGCTTCGAAAATGATGAGTAAAAAACGAACACGGACGTATCTATGCAAAAAACGATATTACAGTCAGACCAAATAACTTCATAAAAAAAAATATTTATGTTTTTTGCCGTCACGTTTGGTTCGGGGGGAAGAAACATTACGAAAATGGGAAAATGTATTAGGTGATGATAATACAGTATTTTATGTCCGCACACACGCTTCCCATTTCCGTCCATAGCTTCTCGACTGGATATTGTTAAAAGTAAGCAAAATTTCTAAAACTTCTTCAAACGAATTATTGTTTGCTGTTTACCGTTTGCGGTAGACAGTCACAGCCACCGCACACACAAACACCCATTCAGTTTATATATGAACTTAAAACCATACAAAAGATTATATCCGTTCATCCACAATAAATATATCAGGACCGGGACGAATGGCACATTCAGAAAAGTTTCTTCTTGCCTGTTGTTTGTGTGCGAACACAACGAAAAATAGTTATTTGTTTACCGAGGGACGAAAAATGGAAATACCAACCAGAGTGTTGACAGGGCGGAGCGAGAGGCGAACACAACGTTTTTTCGTATGTTCGAAGTGTGATTAGTCGTTTCTTTCTCGAAACAATCAGATTGTTGCAGATTCGTTCAAAACAAAAACAAAGGTGACAGTTCGATGAAGAGGTGTGAGCCGGTCAAATCTTTTTCAAAATCTAGCTTCCGATGTTTTTAGATGACTGTTTAAAGCATTCAAGTCTTCAGAAAGCTCGTGCGAAGTGCTCTAAAGAATTTATTTTTTCAGCTTACCCTGATTGGCTGCAATTTTTTGAGATTTTCCTCAAAAATGACCTGCCCCAATCTATACCTTTTGAATTTTGTATGATCAGTGTAAGCTGAAAAAATTAATTCCTTATTGTGTACCCACAAGTCTTGTGAAGACTTGAATGCTCTAAACAGTCATCTAGAACCATTGTCGAGGCTCACGTCGGTAAAAAAAAATTGACCGAAGTACAGCTCTAGTTCGGGGAAGAAAATATCTATTTTCTCCATAGTTAAGAAAAGTGGTGAGAAAATAGACATTTTCTCTCTCGAACTGTCATCAGACAAAGCGTCAACAAAACATCGTTTTCTCATGGCATTTTGAGTGGAGAAAATAAAGGTAATCACACCGCACTTACGAAAAAAGAAAAATTGTGTAGTCGCAATACAATATACCATCACCTAATATATTCTTCAAGGAGCAAAAATGTGTGTGATAAATATTTTCCGCTTATGCCATTAAATTTTTACGATGATGTGTGCAAGTAAAAAAACGACACGAAAAAAACAATTTTTTTTTCTTCATCTCCGTATAGTTTTCGTCTTCCCGTTTAAAAGGGATAAATAAAAAGTTTTATATTTTGCTCCACCACACCAAAAAAGGAAGAAGGAGAAGTAAAAAAAACTGCCAAGCCAACACATAAACTTATGGTGTTTGTTGGGTTATGGCGGGAATATGTGGTTTCGTTGTAATTGACCCGATTTTATGTGTTATTTATATGGTCGCACAAACTTAATAAAGAATTTATAACGTCAGAAAGACGACTGACTGTCTTGTTGTTTCCACAAAAAGTTTTTTTTTTTGTTCCTTTAAATAGAAATGTGGCTCTTTGTGTTCCATTTGAATTTCATTCGAGTTTTTGCAAAAGAATTTGAATTTTTTTTCTATTTTTATCGCCCAGAGAGCTCGTAAGTTTTAACAAGTAACTTCTTTGTAAGTTGTCCTTTGTGGACGGTTTTCATTTTCAAATGTGTTCTCATGGTGTGTTCATCTGAAACTCTATAAATGATATCGCCATAACATCCGGAGACTGGTAAACGATATGTTTGAGCATCTTGAGATAAACTTAACTGGCATCGTTATGGAGAGTTTACTACGTTGGTCAGTTATTTTGAAGAGCTTAACGGCGGCCATAAGGTGACATTTAATTTAATTGTATTGAAGTGGACAACAGTATCGGATTAGTTTATGACTAATCGATCCGCTAAGTAGACATAACGATTTCTCTTCGGTTTAAGTTGCACGAAACGTAATTGAAGACCAGTGTTAGGTTTTGTAGTGTCGAAACGGTCGGAGCTGATGATCGTTCCGGTAAGCCTTACCGAGTAAGGTGACGCAAGTCCTTGTGTTTTAACTCACAAAATAGCTAATATCGCTATGATTGACTCAAAAAATTACGTCAGAAGCGGCAGATGTTTTTGAATCCTCAGTACTTTCAAGAAACTTTAAGAAGAGGTTCATCTGCCACTTTTGACGCAATTTCTTTGTTGAAAAATCTTCCTGCGTAACTCAGACTCAGAATGCATTACCCATAGCAATATTAGATATTTGTTAGTTAGACATAAGAACTTGCGTCACGCAGCGTTCGTCAGATTTGGGTTAAACCAGAAATTGAAAAATCAGTTTAAGGTCGGTTTGATCCAGATCATGTCGAACCCGAGACATTGTAAATTCAGGTACAGGCCTTATTCAAGTCCAAATTAAAATCCTAATTCAGGTTCGGATCAATCCATATTTTTCCTTACAAACAGAATTACCTGTCAAAACCACGATATGGATTCGGGGCAGGATCATTATTATTAGCTTGTTCTATATGCCTATTCGATTGTAGACTCGAGAGCTATTACGTTAAAATATATGTCAATCAATGTTCGACTGTTGATTAGCGGGTTGAATTAATTGTCATTTTTATGTAGATGAAAAAAATCGATGTTCCGAGTAAATATGACATTTTCCGGATTGACACAAATTATAATGAATTGATGGTTCCGCGGAAAGTAGACTAAAAACGACGAAAATATTTGCGTTCCCATAATGAATCAAAAAAAAAAATATTTCATGTAAAACCAAAAACTGAAATCCGAGTTAAATCAATATTTAGAATTGACTGTGGAGCCATGAATATATAAGTTGGACTATATTTGCCATTGGCAATATAAAAAATAAAATAAATTTTTTCCCCGTGCAAATACAATATCCAATTGACTGAGTTTGGTGCATAAAATTGAAATGTAACATCAATTTTAAATTTTTATTGGAAATGTTTACTGTACACACATATCTGCGTGTACATGGAACTGTACCATTTTTTTTTTCATTTTCATTTAATTAGCATATAACTGCATTTAAGGGTTATTTTCCAGTTCAACTATTAAAACCAATTTTTATTTTTTGGTCATGGAAATTAGTTTCGGTTGCAGTTTGCCTCTTTTTTTAATATGTAAAATATTCACAAATTTAAATGAATTGACATATTTATTTATGCCAAACCATATAATATAATGAACAATGCGCTCGTCGTATATATCACAATCTGGCGTATATTGCATATCAGACAAAAAACACTTGGAAGAAGAAAGCGTGACGCAAGTCATTCACTTAAAAACAGCAATGCTGTCAGAAAGTGTGACGCTCAAAAGCTCAGATACGCGAAAATTTAGCTTTACAACCAAAGATTACGTCATAAACACGGCAGAGAAAAATAAACCAGGCACTAGGGCCCTCTCAATAGAACAAACTGTCAAATTAAAATGAAAAATCATATATTTTAAAGTGTGTGTGACGGCTCCGTGTACACTACAGACAGTAAAAAGGGACTCTTAATGTCAAAAGTAAAGTGACTCATAACGTCAAAAGCAAAGCAAAGTTGACGTTTTCGTATTAGTGGTGGGTGTGTGTGATATAATTTTTCAATGAATTTCGGGTAATAAATCCTCTAGGTGGTCACAAATGGCAGATTATTCATCTCTTTCGTAAGTTTGTGGTGATTGAGGGTGTTTGTCTAAAATTAAAACACTTTTTCAGCTGAACGATATTTTTCACGAATGTTACACCGTTCTACTATCAAACCTCTGAGACTTTGTCGAAGAAACCAATACTCTAGCTGCGATAGTTCCAAGAATAACCTAAAGCCATCAAATTGAAACACTTTTCTAAATTGCCCGACATTTTTTGCGAATGGCAAATCGTTCTACTTCTTTGAGTCACCTAATTTTTACATGTATTTACAAGGGTTCTATGACAACGTCCGAGAGCCCTAACTCTTAAACGAGATCCTGTAGACCCTCATTTTCTTTTTTTGCCAAATGTCTTACAATCAAGCCCGAACTCCGCCCAAAATTTCATCAAAATTGATTGCTCAAATCTCGAGATGAAATTGACCAAACAAAGGTTGATAAAAATCATCATCGCAAAATGGGTCAAATTTGACCATTTTCATACGAAAAGCTAAACTTTGAAATATCTCGACCAAATCTTAGCCAATTTTGACGTGCGATAGCTCGTTGAACTCGTACTGAAGCTCAAATTACTGTGCGAGTCATTAGAGGCAAGAAGTAAAAGTCAAAAAGTTCCGTCCCTAAAAAATGTTTTTTACATTTTTTGTGGGTGGGCTTGCGTCACGGCGCCTTACTAACGTGGCGCCATGAAAATTTGAACAATTTTCCGCATATTTTTGTCACTTTTTGCACCCGAAATTTATGCACAAAATATTTTCATCCGAACAAAATGTTATGCAATAAGCCACAGAACTGTATCACCCCCAGTTTAACTTTATATCGAAAATAATACTTTTGTGCCCGCCCAATCTCCCCATAACATTTATACTTAATAATAATCGACGTCTCTTGCACATGCTAAAACACGCATTTGGGTGACACAGTCCAGAGACTTGACCAGAGAGGAAAAAAGCTGCACAAAAATGTTTTAAAAGATAAAAGCCACACACAAAATGAATATTTAATTTCGATAAAATAAATAAATTGCATTATGAAACCGCATACACGTTGCACAATCAAAATAATAACTTTTTTTTGTATATAAACGAAACGAAATGTTTTGGGCAATAATTTGAAATCTAAAATGATTTCTGCAACCAATGCGCAAAATAAACATATCAAATCGGACAGTTTTGATACAATAATCGCGCGTATTGGTTCGGCAGTTTTGTAGTTGTTGATTGGCATTAGCAATTACATTTTTGTGAAGCTCAGGGTGGCCACGTCAATTTTAATCTTCTATTAATTTGACGATAACGATTAGCGGTGTACCCCATATTTATTTTAGTTTGACGTTTAAAACGTCACTTTGACAGTTGGAATAGAACAACTTTCGATCCGAAATGTCACGAAGTATTTTACTCGAAATGTACTCGGGTAAGCCCTCGTAAACGTCTCGTTATCTACTACATGTAGTTTTAGCATAATATTACATGCTTTTGAGCTTAAATTCACTTTAGTTTTCATCACTAGGGTTGTAATAAGTCACTTTCGACCCTGGGGAAAACCAGAGTATGCAAATTTTATTTTGTTTTAAACGCACCGGAAAACCATAAACAACAAGTGTACCTACTACCACTACTCTTCCGGGAAGTTTCCAAAAATGACATTGACTAGAGGTGAGCCCATAATTTCAGGCTGACCAATGCCCGACGCTACAAAGTAAGGATGGACCAAAATTTTCCGGGCAGTCATTTTTTGGTCGCGCCTACAAACTGTTTCAGGCACTCAGCCCATTTTTTGTTGAAATTGTCTCACAAAGAGCTCACAAAGGTTTTCCTCATCATATTGGCAATTCCAACAGCGAGGACATTGCCCAAAATTCTTGAAAATTTCCGTGATGTTCGCACTGTAACTTTTTAAAAGTCCACCTATCACATTCGAAACACTATACTCCTCACGTCACGGCACCGGCACTGACCCAAAGTCAAAAAATATTTCGAAAATACGAAAAATGTCCCCATCTGTCAGTCAGATTAAGCATGTCATCATTATAGTGTCAATCGAAAGGTAATTGCAGAAGCTTTCAAAAGAGCCCCATCTTGCTATGCTTCGACTTCCCTCTGAACTTTTATGGCTGTACAAAGTCAGAGGTTTAACATTCGAAAATTATTCTTCAAGTCCAGTTGCAGTGACAAATAATGTCAATTGATGTCATTTGAAAGCTATGAAAATTACCTAACAAGCCTTTGTCATATGTTATAACCAGCCCGAGACCCTGTACAATTCTTAACAAATCTCCTCCGTGACAGTACCCAAACTTTAAAGAATTTCATTTTAAATGCAGTTTATGGAAACAATTCAAATGCATTGTCACTACTTACACAAGACTATTTCCTGAAGATACGACCACCCATAGGTTTTTCGTTAAAATATTTAATTTATGTGAAAATTTGTATCCAATTCAGTTCGTTGCCGTTCTTTCAAAATGTTTTTTTTTGCCTGTAATTTTATATTAATTATCCAGAAACATATTCTCTCCCATCCCACCCCCGCCAAAACATGCACACACAATTTATTTAGTATAGTGAAGAGGCCACTCATTTCGCTGAAACATTCCAAAATTCATCGAGGGTAAATAAATCGTCTGCAGAACCGCACAAAAGATTTATTGGATCGGTTTTTTATTTCGGTTGGGAAAATGGTGTGTCCCATTCGTATAACAAGGAATTATTTGGCTGTTTACATTTAGAGAGAAAAAAACAAACAATTTTTAAAGGAAAATCGAATCGAACGGAACGATTAAAATTATTTCCCTCCACTACTTCGTTCGTTCATTGTGTTTGTTCTGATTTTTTTTTATTTTACATTCTTCGTAGTCTTATATAGAAGGGGGTCTAATGATGAAAATTTACGTTTCTATGGAGCAATTTATATTCCATCAACTAACATTCGCAATACACCCGATTTACGCGATGAATTGTTATGCACAGAAATTTATAGAATTTTCCTCGAATTTTTTTTTCTTCTTAATTTTAAATCAAAAAAAAAATCTTGCGATTCCTTTTCCCTTTCTTTTCGCTACATTCAATTGGTCTTCTGTATATTTAGAGGGACCCGTCTAAATTCCTTGTAGACTTTTTCCCTTCGGTTTCCTATTTTCCCTGTCCTTTATAATAACGTGGCATTGTTTCGCATCGACCAGCCGTTTTCCGATTTAAATAGATTTATAAAAATGAGTAATGCGTATACCATTTTATTGGAATGGTGGGAGCGCTACAACAAACGTCACGTAAATTCTCTTGAGTTTAAAATCAATTGAAATTGATTCCGTTGGATATTGTGTTGTTTGGGGGGGATACTTTGGTTAAAATGCTTTAATATGCGGCATAAATTTCCAAATAAAAAGACGACAAGGGAATGGGGAATAAACTCAAACGTGCATTGACTTTCGATTCTCTTTTCTGCGTTCACTATTGAAGAAGACGTTCTCATTATGGGAAGAGATTTATTTTTCTTACTTCGTCTGTTTCTGTGACTCAGTACATAAAAGTAAGATAAACACAAAATGTCAATAGCAATGATAAAACATTCGTAACTCAAATATTATCCAGCAGATTGTAGAACGACATTTTTTTTCCTCTTCAAACTCAAACGCAAAGTTTTATCGTTCATTTCATCGAGCGACGAACGAATTATGAACAAAAATTGTGTCAGACTGCACTTATATAGAAAGACTGTCGGAACTTTGTGTTCATTATATCGTCAAATCGCAGATATCGATAAAACGTTTGGATAATGTGAAATGTTGCGATTAAGTGAAATTAATTCGACTTCGATCTCATTTCAAACTTATTATTAGCAACAATGCACAACCGTTCCTCTCATATCAATTTACTTGTGCATTTTCCGATTTCATATTGTTTTTATAGCATGAAATGAAAACGGGGAATATGCAGTCGAAATATGTCGAAAACTATAGAGTTCGGTCTTTTTTCGAAGTCTGATCCCGGATCAAATTTTTGAATTGCTAATATGACGAACCCGAGAGAAATTCGAGAAATTGTAACCGAAAAGAAATACAATTTTTGAAATCCGAACTTGAGACAGGCACTGCCTCCGTTTGAGAAATTTTTTCTCAACAAAATCGAAAATACTTCGAAAAAAACAAGAAAATTTTTCAATTTCTTTGATTTTCCCTAGCATATTTAAGAAAATCGATAAAATTAGGACAGTTTTGATAACACCAAGGAAGTTGAGAAAATTCAACGAGAAAATTTAGAACATCGAATTTTCAACGAAAAATTGAACGAAAGAAAATTTTTTAAATTTAAAGAAAATTGATGAAAATTCAAGGCTGTATTGGGTATGGGTGATCGATAAGGGAATAACCTGCAATCGCTTTAAATCTATTTAAACAAAATTAATCGTTCGGTCGATAAGTTGTGTGTTAATCAGCAGATCTGAATTTAAGCGAGTCAAATTCAATTCGAACGCAGGAAAATCCGACGTTGCCACAACTCAAACAAATCTTTTTGGAAAAAAACGAAATTTCCGGTACGGATTCAGGTCAGGTTTTTCATGTTTTCAAATGACCTGCTCTAACTCTCACAAATAGGTGAATGGCTATAGAAAACATGGCGAATTGCACCATTTATCCGGGGCTGTTATTTTTCTGTGCGATATGCAAATGAAGCACGAGATAATATTGCTACGTATGCATACAAATTATATTATCCCTGTGCCAATTCGAAATCTTGCACAAAAAAGACGAAGGATGAAAAAAAAAATAGAGAAAAGCTCCGCTTGTACGAAGTTCCATTTTTGTCTCAATTTCTTTTCTCTGCCATACCGAAATTAAAGCTTCAAAATCGCATTATCAATAAAAAATATATTCCATTATGATGAAGCACAAAGCTATGCGGTTACATTAACTTTATGGAATATTATACACAATATGCCTTTTGTAAAAAAAAAGAAGAAAAAATAAATGGCAACCATTTCCCCATAGGAGAATTTCGATTCACAAAGAGTAAAAACGCACACCAGAACCCACCGCAAAACAAACGGGAATTTACTTCAAATTATTCTTCTCATTTTTTTCGTTTTCTTTTTTTTTTAAGAAGAAGAAGAAGAAAATACTTTAATCCCAATAGACTTATTATTCCCTTCTATTCGGAGCATAAACTATATGATAATAATATGTTGGGAATAAATTTTATCAGTGGAAAATGTTCAACGAACGAACGAACGAAAAAAAAAATTGAAGCAAAAAAAATATTCATCGTTCGTCTGCTGTGTGTACGTTCCAACAAGACCTTATGTTCTGATGTTATACTTTCTTTTATGCAATTTTGACTTATCAGACGAAATATCTAAATTTGTAGTCATCAAAAAAACGTCGTCGCAAAGAAAAAAAAAATTAAGATTGTTGTTGGTTGTTTCGTCTCTATGTGTGTGTCATACCACATATATATATATGCCGAGTCAATCCCCACACAATCGGGTTAGAGCAATTTAAAGCAAGAGAATACACATTTTGGTCTTTATATGCCATGGCTGTTTTTATCTTATTTAGCAAAAAAAAAAAGAATTTCCCGTTTTTCTTTTCTCCACACACCATTCATTCTCATGGGAAAGGCGACAAACGCTTATGAATGACACATAATGTTTAGATAAGAAAATCTTTAATTTTCCTTAAATATGGAAAGAACCAAAAAAAATATGAAGCAAGGCTCAAATGAGTTGCGGAAGATTGTCAGGGGGGTTTCACTATAAATATTTGGTATGGTTTGTCGCACATATATTAAATTGTTGCGGTGTTCGTATGGCAGACATTGTATGTGTGGGTGATAAACCTTTTTTTTCGCCCATTTTATTTCGTGGAAATTTTTTATGATTTTCCGAAAATCGTTTTGCCTTCATACGTAAGAATTTCGGCAAAACACCTAGCATAGTAGTAGATTGTTGCGTATGTCAAATAAAGCCAGTTTTATCACGAGTTTTGACCACTTGGAAAACAAGCTCGCTCCGATATTATTGAGTTATAGCTCATTCGATTCGTCGTTCAATTCCAGCTTTCTACTCTTTTATTCCAGCCGTAAAGGTCAACTTTTTTTCAAATGGTCCGCAAATCCTGCAACACAAAACTTCAGAGGTAATATTTTGATATGTGATAGTGGCTGAGGTCAGCTAACATAATATGTGGTCGGCCCATCAGAACAATGATATTGCAGAGGTACACAGTACTATTTGAAAATTGACCATACTTTGACTGATGGCTGGCCATGGGTGGTGAGTGCGGACGTCAGAGTGGGCTCAAACTGTCGGCCGTGGATAGGCCAACAATCCTACAAAGTTTCAACTTTTTGTGTTGCTCCTTCCTCAAGTTAATGCTAAAAAAATGTTTTGACCACCCTCTGACATCACATGACATTTAGACACATTACACTCAAAATGGATTTTATTTTTTTTTAAATGGCAGACACCCGTTCGCTAGAATTGAACGACGAATCGAATGAGCTATAACTCAATAATATCGGAGATAGCTTGTTTCAAAAATTGAAAATTATACTGACGAATTGGCGAATTGACTCTTAAGTGAGGGAGTCGTCGAGATGATTATATTTGAACATATAAACTTCCAGTTAACCGCTTGCTCTCGATAACATTTTTACTTTTCTTGCAAATTCTCACACCATTGAGGAGCTATTTTCGGGAAAACGTTTTCCCAATTTTAATCAATTTTACTCGAATTTTCCAAATTTTCCTTAGAATTTTCTCTGTTTTCCCGAAAATTGTTTTGGAAAAATGAGTAGAAAAGTGGAAAACCAAAGTCTCGGTAAGTAAACAACTTACGTAATAGTAGTCCTTTTTCAGCCTTACGGCTCTGCCACCACTGATATTTGGCAAAATAAAAAGTTCCGAACAATTTATTGGCATATTCCCAGTGAAATAACTCGTGATTATAATGAAAAGTCACAATATTGACCTCGGCTTCGCCTCAGATGAACAGACCTCATTGCGAAGACTCGACTTTTCAACTCTACTGTTATTTCCCATTCCCACTACTATGCTAGGTGCTTTGATTTCGGCCGATTTCACCGAGAAAAGTCATTAAAAGTCGAATGAATGGAAATGTTTTTCTTTCCTCTTTTACTTCATTCAAAAACCATTTTCTCCGAATTTTTATTGATATGCGAGAGATAATATACACTCCCTATGTAAATAAATACATAACAAGAATCGTAACAATTCCCGTAACCGACCTACCCGAACATCTTCAAACAAATTTATCGTCGTTATCGTCCTACTTTTCGGTTTAATAAAACATTTTATCCAGCTGGCAGGATCCATGCAAATTAAACTCCTAAAATGTTTTATGAATAATGAATCAATTAAAATTATAAATTCTCCAGCGAATGGTTTATGGTATAGTGTATTACCTACTAGCGCGTTTGATGTGCGCTCATAAATTATGGTTAATAATTTGCCTTCGTCTGAAATTCGGTTGTCAATAAAATGTTTTGAATACTAATTGCCCATAAATAAATTAATTAATTTTATTTGTATGCATAATGTAAGGACACAATCAATAAACTATAGGCTGTGAGTGTGGCATGAACATACATATATATCAATGAAAACATCTCTGTTTCGAGGAAAACAATTTCCGACTTTATCTTGAAACCATTTCCTACTTGTATAGCGCATTAACGATGTGCATATACACTAGATAGAGTTGAGATGTACAACGTACAACATACACTTATTATATAACACCGGGGGTTGCTTTTGCACGAAGAAAACATTGTTACAATTCTATCTAGATATAATATGGAATGACTAATCTCTGGGTGTACGGCAGGAACTCCTAAAGTAACTGGTTGTAATTATTTTAATAGTTTCGCGCATTTCACTCCCAAATGGAAATGAGGTTCTTTCACAGAATTTCTCTTCGTCGGCGAAGGTGGAGTGCATGAGAAACAAGTGGGTAAATAATATAACGCAAAATGTTTAGTACATGTACCTCAAGACGATTATAAACATTTGAGTATGTTAGCGTACAATATAACAAGACTTTCCACTTTAAATGCAAATTCACATCGACCCCTAAGCGGCACAACTTTTCGTTGTTGGTGTGTGTGTTTGTGAAAATGGTATAAAGACAATATTAACAGGCGAAATGAGATGTTTTTCTGTTTTTATATCATTTCGAAATAGATTTACTCTGGGTTTCTGTTGGGTGTGTTGTCGATTACAACAATAATGATACACCGCTTTTCCGTTAACTTGTCTATCATCCAGGCGTTATGTTAACGACAATGATATTCTCGCATTGTGCAACCTTATAATACTTTGGCTATTCGCTCAACAGCACTTTTTCTTACAGTGGGCGAATATCAAAGAAGAGGCCATTCGTAATAGTGTCTCCTTTGTCATTTACACGCTGTAAGAGAAGTTGGTTGGTTTTTCCAAATTTAAATACAGAAACGTTATAGAGCAACGAAAAATCAAATGTTGTAGGGAAGACATTGGGTGCGATCTTATTGAATTTAGTAGCCGTTGACAAAGTGTCACTGTTGTCAGTGTTGTCAGTACATTTAAATCACCAGTAACATGAAAAAAGATGTATAAACCTGTCAAAAACGGCTATTCAGCTGTTATCGATAACGACGACAAAAATAATGACAAGCTCTGGGCAATAGATCACTAAAATGACCGCTGGCGTGATGATCGACGGTTCGGTTTTGTGTGCAAACTTTGCTTCTAAGGGAATTCCCCGTATTTAGTTCATTTGCATTCATTTCAAAGAATTGGACGCACTCACTTATTCATTACTTTGTGAAATTGTGAAGTTTCGATTAGTTTGCACACTTTTCCAAATATTCCTCACGTTTCTGTCATCAGTTTCACCAAACGAAGAGATCTATATGGTCCTTTATGTAGTAAAATACATGTTAAAAAAATTGAAGTACAAGATTTTTGAAATCAACAGATTGAAAATATTTTGATCGATAGAAGTAATAGACCCGACAATAATACTGGTCATATGTTTGCCGTGTGTTACATTTTAAGTCTACCTCCAGATTAGGGATCTATTGAAGTGTTGGTCATACATTTCACTTGATAAAAATCAGTTGTTCTCGAGTTATCAACGTGGTAATTGTTATGGACTGGACACTCCCTAAACGTTTTTTCCAACTTGAGACAATACTATTTTCTTCAGAATGTGCGAATAGCGAAAGACGAGACTAATTTGCGAATAGCTAAAGTATTATAAAGTGGATATTAGCACAATGTGCGACTAGCACTTATCTTATGGTAACTGATATGTTCAAATTTATTAAAACAAATTCAATTAGCAATTCAACGAACCGTTCCATTATTTTGCAAAATATATTCGCTCAGCTTAACGGCTTCCGCTACCGTATATCTCTCGTGTACTCGTTGATAATAGCGACAGCCTCAATTATTTTCGGATAATTGTCGGAAAACCAGCCGCAATATTATCGAAATTGTAACGTTTGTTCTTTGAAGTTCGGAGTACACGGTAGGGAAAAAAATGATAATTATTTCGAACAAATTGAGTTTCCATTTTATGTAATATTTCGCCCAATTAATAATACAAAAAAAATCGTAAATCCCCGACCAAACGGTCCTTTGATACATCAAGCTCTCATAATTTCACATTTCCAATGGTAACCCCCTCGAACAACTTATTCTTTTTGTTGGAATTATATTTATATACCACCGTTGATGAAATGTTACAAACAAACCGTGTTTTCCCTCTGATTCAATTATGTGGTTCAAATTTTCCGACGAAACTTTAGAACAACTTTCCTTCGTATCGTGCATAATCATCGAATCATGGACTTCAACAATCAAACATAAATGAAAACGTTCGTACATCTCCCGCCATCCAGGAGTATTTTATGAATTTTTAATTGAGTTTTTAGTGTAATACGATTGCTCGAAGTATACAAACTGCATTTCAATCAGAATTACGACTAACACACAAAACGGAAAAAAAACAGCGCTCACGACTTTTGTTGGTATTTACACTCGTGAACCTCTGAGCATAGTTTAAATTAATTCAAAGGGAAAAGTGTCCCTTTCATTCGTAAAAATTGAATGTGTTTCGTTGTTACTTTAACTTTTCGCTTGCGGTTTTGGCATTTAATTTAAAATTTGATTTAATTTGGGTGAATTTGGTGGAATACGAAAAATAATTACCTGAGTCTGATTACTATAGACCAAGTTTTTCAAACACAGCTGGAAAACAGTGACTGCAACGTAGAAGTGGATTTTTCGTTAGGTAACTTTTCGAGTGGCAGTTTCGTTGGAAATGCTATGCCATTTTTGTGATCGCATAAAAGCGTCAATTCATATATCCTAAAAAACCACTTTAACCACCGCACGAAGTTTCCGACTATCGCCAAAGCTTAAAATTTAAAAGAAATTCCGTTGAGCTTTCACATATATCCGAGTGATATAATTGCTTCAACAGAACTAACTATTATGGGTCAAAAGAAGAACAAAAATTTCATTTGGTTTATTTTGACGTTCTATCAATGAACGAGAATGAAAATAGCTCGGACTAGCCATACTGTTAACTCGGGTGGGTTCCAGTAAGGCTTTTTGGATTTTTGTATAAAAATGTTACATTTCTGGGCCTTTTACAAATGAGTTGTATATTTGCCCGAGGGACTGTTTCGATCCAGTCCTTCAGAAAATAGATTTACGGTTAGCGAAGGTGTACTACACATACTCATTGAAAGGACATCGAAAATTTGATTCGTTTTGTTCAAATTGGTAACAAGTGTAATCAAGCAGTGTACATAATATAAACCGCGAGAAGTTTTTCTTTGACCGGATTAACAGATACTTGTGGTCGATGGGTGGATATACAAAAGTAGTAAAATAATGGTAAAAGAATCACAGGTGAAAAATACATATAAATGTTCAGTGAAAGACACTTGCTTTTGAAAATCTATTTACAAAAAGAGGACATGTCCATCGTTAGTGAATTATAGGAAAAACGAAAGTTTATTCAAAATTCATTTTTCAAATAATTCACTAACTTTGGACATGTCACCTTTTCTGCATTTAGACGTTCATTATAATGAATTCATCTTTAAAAAACGGCAAATGAAAGTTTTTAATTAAATTTTGTTAAAACAGAAATTGGATTATCGTTCTTGATTTTAGTCGAAAAGTAGTCACCAGATGAAAATAAAATCGTGTCGCCTTTGAGTAACAAAAATTTTCATCATTTTCGTAATTTTCGTTTTTCATCCAGAGTAGTTCCTTTTTGCGTTGAAATAATTACGACAGTTTTCGTTGGAGAAATTAATGAAATGATTTACCATCCAATAAGTGTGGAGGTAAAGTTCTATCAGCTTGCCTATGACATAGAATGGGTGGGTTCAATCTCCTCTATTTTGTTTGAATGTTTGCAATTTATACACACAAACGAAGAAAGCAAATTGCTATGCAAACAAATGACAAACAAAAAAAAAGAAATATTTGATACGAAACCTCCGAGCTAAAGAACTGTTTATCGAATGGAAATTGAAAGGAAAAACATGTCTGACTACGTTCTGTGCTATCGACAATAAAATTGATGAACTAGTAAATGGAATGAATGCAACTAGGAAAATAAAATTAAAAAAAAAAAAAATATTTAAAATTAGAGAAATAAAAAGAAATTACCAAACAGTTTTAATGTGAAAGACTTGATGTAGAAAAAAAATAAAAAAAAAATAAAAAATTTTGTTAGCAAGTAAATGAACGTAAAATATAATTACGAAAAAATAAAACTGTAAATAGAATCTCGGTATTTTTGAATTTGTAAGATTGAAAACAGGAATTAATTGAAATAGTGAGATGAATGCAAAAACGATTACATGTACAGTTGAAGGGCTCTCTCAACTAGAAACGAACTGAGTTCAAAACAAGTTGATTTAATTAAATTTAAAAAAGAAATTCTTCTTAATATGAGACCGTAAATGGCAATTAATTCGAATTATTTATTTTTATTAAGAAACGAGAGAGAGAGAAAGAAGATATTTCTCCTACACCGCATCTACCCTGTTATAAGTCAAAGTTTTGCATATTTTTATTTTCCTCCTGCTGTTTATTTAAACTTTTCACAAGGAAATGATTTACATTCTTCCAACATAAGACGGAAAATTTTCTAATAAAATTTGAAAAACATTAAAAGTTTTGCATTGAATCGGGGATATAAAAAAAAAGTTGTCGATTTGCCATCGAATATGAATGGAAACAGCGTTTAGCACGAAAGCATATGCTAGAGAGATATTTAGAAATTTATGAGTTTTGAGTTGTTGTGTTGTGTATTATAGATGTTTTAAACTCAAAACGAGCAGTTCTTAAAGCTTCGTCGATGTGATGGCGAACCGTTTTTTTACAGGGACTATTTTTGAGAGAATGGGAAAATTCGAAAAAATGTTAGATAATTGAGAAAAACTTGAGAAAATTTAATGTTATTGAAGTGTACGTTTCATAAGCTTAACATTTCACAGACGACAAGCCCATCATCAAATTATGCTATCGGATCTATTACTTCAATTTATTTAAATATTTTCAAGAGAATGCTTTCAAATCTTTTACTTCATTTATTGCTTACCTTTTGTAGAAGGTAAGGCAGAGGGTAAGGTTTGTAACATGTTGAATTTTGGTCATGAAAATCAGATCAATTGACTTGTTCGTTGAGAGACCTCACTAACCGCCAATAACAATAGTGTAGTCTGGACCACCAAATTAGCTTAACTTCCAAACCACGCCTAGTTGTATGCAAATTCTCTGAGGAAAGTTAGGTCCTTAAGCAAAATGAACCTTTTGCAAATTTGTAGCCTACATTCAGACGGAGAAATATTAGTTTTTTGATGATTTCTTTGAACCAAAATCTTTTTTTGATAAAGTGAAACAGTTAAGGAACACAAAAGTGCGTTATTTTTAAAGGAAAAACTGGTTTGTGGTTGATACATTAGGTCATTTGGAGAAACCTTTGCAGATTGTGCAAATCTATGTAATCTTCACACTTCTTCTTTCGACAAATTGAGGATCTCTCTGGGGAAATCATACTAATTTCGATCACTTGCTAAGACCTCTACAAATCGATTGAGATAATCTGATTTTAACCTGACTTACCGAAGAGACTACCCAAACAAATTTCGTTTAAAGAAGTTTGGGAAAAGTTTAAGAAAATTAAGAAAATATTTCTCTGAGATGCAGACTTTCCTCAACGGAAAAACATTTGCATTAAAATTTCTTAAGGTAATTCCAGTGTGCCGCTGGAAATCATTTTCATAAATTAGAAAATAATTACTGAAGCGACATACGAAATCCGTTCTAGCGAAAGGCGAAATGTTATTAAAGATTACCCTTCATTACGTAAAACGCCGCCAATTTCCCCAACAACAAAAGCATCATTATTAGACAGAACAGTGTGGTTCATGCCGAACAATAAATTTGATATTAAACATTTTCATCATAAAATTAATACCGGCAATAATAAACGACGAGAACATTTTGCAACGTCCCGTAATTAACTGAAACACACAAAAACTCCTCCACAACATGCGAGCTACTAAATAAATATTTTGTATATCCGTTTGTTCTTCGCTGCGTGAAGAGACGTGTATTGAGGTGTATGTGAATTAATATTTTTTTGTTGTTGTTCCTGTTGAATTGTTGGGGGTTACGTAAACGCGATGGAATTCTCGGTACTTACGCATTAATTGAGCCAAATGATGTAGTGGGTCGCATTTTTTTGATCATTTTCTATGTTTTTCATTTTCGTGCAAAATTAATTGAATTTCCGTTCATTTTTAACGTTTATTCTGAAAATCCTTAATTGATTGAGCAAATAAAATGGCAAAACCTTTCGAGTAAAAAAAAATTGATTTCATCCTTGCAAACAATTCCATTCAACCACAAATTCCTTCTCATGCTAATTAATCCACAGAAAAAAGAGAATTCTTTTATCTTCCATTACAAACGCCGGTTCTTGTTACAGTTCGTACAATTGAAATACAACAAAAAAAAACTTTGCCAATTTTCCATTGACATTTAAGTTTTAAATTACAGTTATTCAATATCCTCTTTTGTGTTGCTGCTCGTCGTAGAAACAACGCCGAATACGAGTGAATTCGAGTGAATTTGGTAACAGAAAGAAAATATACTTTGTCTTTATCGCAAACTGTTTGAAGTTCTAAATTCAATGAGCTGAATGTGAGTGTATGTATAGACGTACAACAAAATGAAGAAAAAATATTGGAAAACTGTTTTTAAAGACTTTCAGAAAATTCTTTTTACGTCGTCATTACAATAGGGTGAATGACACAGACTATTCGATAGTATTTAACGGTCGATTGGGCTATTACAACTTGTAAATGGAAGTTGAGCAAAAAATAGTCGTTTCATTAACTGGATTGGCTAATTGCGACTGCTGGAATTCATTCAATATGCATTCACGTCATATTAATATCTAAAGGGATATGTCCATCATTAGCAAATTATAACAAAAATGAAACTTCATTGATTTAGTTTCGTTCCCAATAGAATGTCTGTCTGTGTTTAGTCTGAAGTATCAAAAAACGTCTATTAACGTCGTCAGACGGATCCAAGCGAAATTTCATTTTTCCTATAATTCGCCAATTAGACACATCCCCTTTGTGCATTTAGATGAGTTCAATTTAAGAAAATGATTTTTGCGAATCATTCGAGACTGAAACGTTTGTTATCATTCGGAATGTCATCAAAAAATTAATGCTTTTATACCTCTTACAGACGGATATCATCTGTTTTATCTTTCATTCTCTTTAAAATGCTAACATCAAGAGGAGTAATAGATCCAATAAGCTTGCCGTTTGTGAAAGTTTAATCGAACCAGCTGAGCACAATAAGTCTGCTGACCTATTAATGATTCTCCAGTGAATCGTTTTCCTTTCATTTGATTGTGTACGTAATTTCCTACGGATTTTCTTTGAAAAGGCGAAAAACCAAATTTTTGTCAAGGGACTAACCCATCCAAACGTTCAGATCCAACAAACACACTCTCCGCCACCGCATTATTACAAAGGAAATAAGCATTTCTACAAGGTGTAAAGTGAATTCGCTTTAATATTGTGCGGTTTCAGTGGTAATTTAGTCGAGAAAATCTGTACAAAGCTACCTACTACACCCTTACGTTCACACTTGTTTATTTATATACAGGCAAAGGAGTGGACGAACAATAAGTAGATTTTTGGTTGAGGAAGGTTAAGATTAACTTCAGCACAATAAATGTGGAAACCCACAAGTTTTAATAAAGCTTGTGTTTCGAGTGGAAATAATAGAAAATCACGTGCTGCATATTTTGTCATATTGTCTATTCAAATTGAACCACTCGTCGGAACAGTAGCGGTACCGTAAATTTTTCATTTTCAATGTTTGAGATCAATATGTTTTGAAATAACGCTAGGTATTCGTAACTCTCGAGGATTCTTTAAAAAAAGCATCAAAGACATTCGAGCATTAGCAGTTCTCGAAGATTCCTTCTTCTTCTTCTTTTCGAAGATTCCTATTTCTTGAAGATTCATTACTCAGATTTCTCAAAACTTTCCAAAAAAAAAATTTTCTTTTTGGAAAATTAGGGAAATTTTGGAAAATGTTTTTCAGTAAATAAGTGAGCTTTTTTTGGAAGTTGCCGGAAAATTTAAGAAAAAGAGGAAAAGTGTATGAAAATAGAGTAAAATATTTTCCCAAAAATAGTCACTGGAAAAGTGTATTACTCTCTAGCACTCACAACTCTCAATAAGTCATCAAAATTGTCTCTCAACTTTGGAAAAAGGATACGATGAGGCGAGTAGCTCTCGCATAGATTATTGTTGAAGCGTTACCGTAGACGGACAACGACACCTTTTCCATAGAGTAGCGCTAACGCTACTTAATAAGCCATTGTAAATGGGAAAGTTATCAAAAACTTTCTAAACACTTTATACGGTTCGATGCAAAGCAAATAATTTTGTTTTCAAATTTGTTTCGGGAAACTTTGTTGTTTTTCCCAATAAAACCGTACGACATCGGATTGAAAATTATTTCCTTTTGTAAAATTCGTTTACTTAAAATGTTTTTTAATAGAAATATTAGCTGTGAGTAAGCCGAAAAATCAGATTGTTAAATAAAATCAAAGTCTCGACGACAATAACGACTTAATTCAGTTGAATCCAGAATATAACTAATTACAACTGGAGGGGAAATACCATTAAGTTTGAAAGTAGGAAAACATCGGGTGAAACCACCGAATACGGCCACCTACTGTATCCGAAGCGCTCTAGCATTTGTTTTTTTTTTTTATTATTCGAAGAAGATAGTGGGCTCGTTTTTGGTAGTTTTACCATATAAGTTCAAACAATAAAAATTCTTACAATGGCCAGTAATGAACTTGGATCCTTTCGTACTACAATTTTGTGTTTGACCCATAAAATTTGACAAAGTTTCAAAACAACCGAAGTCTCATTATAACCAGGACACTGTCTCGTGTTCACGTGATTCACGAACGAAAGGATGTAACTTTAATAGACCTTTTAAGTTCAAAAAAAGACTTGATGGTCTGGAGGGATGAATTGACAGCTGTATTCGGTTCGCTTTTCATCACTTTCGTTCACTTATCATCTTTCATTCAACGAAACTTAACGAAAGTAGGCGAACCGATTACAGCTGTCAGCTGTTAACTCATGCTGTAAGTGTGCCTAAAATTTGAATTTCAAGTGAACGAGTCGATGAAAAAGTGAACCGAAAATCACATTTCAACCCTTTCTTGTATGGAAATTACGCTGCGTTAGAAAGACTTGTGTGAGAAAGTTTTTGAATTTCAACCGCGCCTACGGCGTGAATTCATCCCCCAGACCATCCAGTCAACCCATTCCAATAACAGGAACAGAGTAACCGATTTTTTTAGGCCTTTTATTTTGTACGGAACGCCAGTAGCGCAGTGGCATATACCATCATTAAAGGAAAAAAAAATATATGAGAATTTCGGACTGCTGCCTATTATAGGTGTGCGTTCAGTGATTTTTGAACTTAAAAGATCTATTTTGGCCACTCAAATTTTCGTTTTTTTTTACTTTCCTCGTGTTAGAAAATCAATTTGAAAAATGAGCCCTGGTGTACCATGATAAAGATTTAAAAGAAAAATAACAAAGCAAACGAAGAAATAAATGAACTGGATGTGTTGTTGGCGGATGAATGGGTAGAAGAAAGAAAAGAAAATGGAGATATCGAAAAGAACTTGTTTTTCCGACATAATAAATGAAAATTTGATTTGTATATTAATTGTGATACTTATGATAATAAAATGTAACTTCTCTTCAAACATGGTATAATAATAAAATGAAACGAAATGCACACCCGGAAAATAGTATTTTACCTATGGACGTGTGCATTATAAAAGCATAAAAATGATGAGAACAAAAATAAAAGGAAATTAATTTTGGTAAAAATATTTTTGGTTTTTAATTCTCCAGATTAATAATATTTATTGTTCGATGTAATGTTATTATTATTGTATTGAAAATCATAAATTTCAATATTCACATTAAAATAAAAACAAAAATAAATGTTAAAATATACCAAACATATTTAAGAGCCCATAACGATGTTAATAAGCTCATTATTTACACAATATGAAACAAACACATTAAGTATCGAAACACCGAAATGATTTTTTTTTTGTATTTATTTTTATCATTAAAATAAAACAGAAAATTGTGCTGAAAAACATTGATTTGAATAAAAAGTAAAAAATAATTACACACAAAAAACAAACATTTGCATTTATCTCGAACAAAAATAATATCTCTGTCAACATTTTGTAATAAAACAGTGGAAATTAGCGCAGTGAATTTTGTTTATTAATTTTTTAAATTACAGGGTCAACGGGTTTTTTAAGTAAATAAATAAAAAATCAAACAAAACGAATAAAAAAATTATCGGGTCAACTGCCATTTTTTGAAATTTTATGAAAATGACAATTTCTTTACCAAAAAAAACTTTTTTATTGAACACATACGGTTCATGTACAAAATATATTGAGAACAAATTGTTTCTACTAACTTTTTGTATGTTTAATTTACCAAAAAAATAATGAAAAATATTTTTTATTTTAATTACGAGTTTCTCTTTATAATTATGTTGGGTTTTATTAATAAAATAGAAAAAGAAGAAAAATTTAAACCTAAAAAAAAGTAAAAAAAATCTATTCATATAAAATTAACAATTAAAATGATTAAATGAATGTGAATTTAATATAATTAAATGTTGAATCATTAAAAGGTGTATAACTGGAAAACAATTTATTAATTAATAAAAAAAAAATAAAAAAAGGAATTCAATTACTAAACACAGCAGTTTTATTTTGAAGCAGAGCGGAATTTCAGCGAGGTACTGATACTTAAAGGAATTCTTCTGAATGTAATATGTTTACAATATGTTCCAATATGTTTACGTTTAAATCAACAGATACGTAAAATCAATTGAACAAACACGGTGGTCCTGAACCAAAAAGAAGTTTTATGAAAATGAACCCAAAAAATGATTGGTGTTCTCGATGGAGGGACCCCTCAGGACCTCACATCAGGTATTCGCAGTTCTTGGTTTGCTTCTTCCCCACAGACCTTTATTACATTTTCGATTTTACCCCACTCATACTGAACATAGTGTTTTGTTATATTTTCATTTTTCGCAATTCCGGTCCATAATCATCACCTTTCCATGCATCCATTTAATGTCGTTTTGAAGGTATTTATTTCACTGTATTCCTGGACACAGTGCGATATCATCTTTTTTTTCGCACGCTAAGGAACCTATTACCTTCAACGAAGTCTAAATTTTTATAAATAAAAATCTTGCATTGACCAGAAATCGAACCCCCGACACCAAAAGGTTTTTGAACACAAAGCAGCAATGCCATACCGAAGCTTGATGATAGATTCAGATATTGCTCAGAATATTTCCCGACAACTACATCAACGAGCTTTTAAGGGTTCCCCTGCCTCAACAAAACAGCAAAAAGAAGAAAATACTGACTTCTGCCAAGGGTAACTTACTTACTGAATGCATTTACCGTCCATTTTCATAAACGATATTATGGGTAGAAAATGAGTTGTCAGATTCATTGACTGTCTAAATGGGTTGTCAGATCCATTGCCTTTCTAAACTTCTCAATAGTTTTTGTAACGATTTATCGATTAACAATGCAAATCCATCAAAATAACAGACGGAAGTTAGGAAGCGCCAGAGGAATCATCTGTCATCCCAAATTTTAGAAACAAACGTAGTGGAAGGTAAAACTTAATAATCCCCACAATTTCCAACAAGAAACACATCCCAAAACAACACACGCCTTTCACCACATGACCATCCATATCAAGCACAAAAATATACAACACACACACACATACAAATTGGCTATATGACTTTGGGAAGGTCCAGCTCCCAAGATATGGATTTTTTCCAACTTTTGAAAATTCCATTCTTATTTTTGGGCCATTATTATCCTACAACCAAAGTTTCAGGAAAATTCAGCGAAACGTGTAGGAGTTGTTGGATCCTCTTTTCCATAGGAACTAACTAACTAACGTTGGTGATTTGCATTATCTGAAAATTCCAAATTTTGCTTATTTTCGTACAAACATCAATATTTTGAAGTTCAGTATCTCGGCCAATTTTGAAGCTGCAGCTCTGATAGCTCGTTGAACTCGTATGGATTCCGAGATTCCAGATATCCTAGTTTGAGGGCCATTGGAGCCAAAGGCAAGAAGTCAAAAAGTTGCTGTAAATATGTTCTGTCGTCCCCAAAAAATTTGGTAGTCGACTTGCGTCACGTCCGCTTACTAACGTGCGGGAATGATTATATTTGATTGAAATTACCCAATAAATCATCATAATTAAAAAAGAAAACTTTTGAGAAGTTCTGACAGTCAAGGATCTACCCCATCCAACAGGTGGGACCTAGTTACTTTATGCAAAAATTCATAATCCATAAATAAATCACAAAATTGACGAAAAATAAGATGTGGTCCCTCGAATATTCCACAAACTGTAATCGATTTTCGGTTATTTTATACGTTTAGGCATCGTAAGTTCGACAGTTTGAATTTTAGGAATGTGCAGTTGCAGTGCATCAATGCAGTGAGAGAATGTTGTGCGACATTATAAGTGTTGGTAATTCACCGAAAGCTTTTTAAGATGTGGAACATGCGGTAGGCACCATTGATTATCTGTTCGTAACGGAGAAATGTATTTATAGGCTGACAAAAATAAGCAGACTTTCACTCACCTTTATGAAAGTATCTAAGTTCATTAGGTATATCAAGACCACCAGTTCTTGCGGTTGCTTTAAGACTTCGCCCATGATGAGAACATACTTTTTATTTGTTTCTGTCTGCTCAATCCAATTTGACTCAAATAAGCAGTAAGACAGTCGGTCACTGGCGATGGTAATTTCGTTTCCCAGGTACGTGACCAAAAATATATCAAAAATTCCATAGAGCAATATAACAACATGCACTTCTGCTTGAACAATATTCTCCTTCGAAACCTCAATTGAGATGAGACTGCGAGTTAAGCATTTCTATGTCTTTTAGTATTTCAGTTGTACTCACAAAGGCTAAACTGTAAACTGAAGTACAAATAGCAATGCCACTGGTTATGATTTGACCCAAAAACAATATTGAGAAACAGGATCTGAATCGCTCGATTGTTCTGCTTTTTTGTAGGACAAAAAAAAATTATTTGAAATTTATGGCCAATGGTGAAAAGTCGTACTGCGTCACGTTGCGATGAGCTTTTATCAAGCCAGTTAAATCTTCAATGAACATACTTCTTTGGTTCGATCTGAAAACTTTCTGGTTCTTGGCTCCTGTCTCCACAGTTTTCTTTCCCACTCCCAATTTTCTTATTTTATTTCCCAGCAATTCGTACTCGATGGAATAATTCAGCATTATGTACCAAATTAAGGGTGTTATTAAGTTAACTATTACGTACAAGGGAGTTTCCAATGATAAGAACAAATACGCCAACCAATAAACGATTTCGGACTCGTTCCACGCGAAACTGATAAAAACAGGCAGCCCCTTCTTGGAGGAGAATACTGGTAGCTTAAAAACAATAACCAAAACGGCACTTATAAAGATTGCGGAACAATATGCCCGCACGAATTCCATAATTTTATTTATTCTTTTGCTTGTTTGCTCACATTCGTCACGATTTTCAATTGAATGAACAACGATTGGATCATATAAAAATGCGAGGATTTTTTGCTCATTGAACAGAAGGTACAAAAATTTCAGGTATACAACCGCGTCTAAAATTGCAGTCTGAGCAGAAAAAATAGATTCATTTCGATCGGCACATAGAAAACCATTGGTTGCTAAGAATATCGGAAGCAAAGCACCGAAGAAAGTGTAAAATAATTTTTTTCCGATTTTATGCGAGTTAGATTCTATATCACTCTGCCATATTCCACTTCGGTAAAATATTTTGATAATTTGCTGAATCGTTTTGTTCACTTGAATTGTACAAACTTTCTTAGAATGTTCGACCATTATTTACAATCCATTGTCAAACTAACACTGGTGGTAGGTATTAACCTGAATCCAATATTAAACTGGTTTTGATTGATGTGCTTACAATCGATGTACATTACACAATAGGGGTGTGCGATGGTTCGAGAAATGGAACGGAAAGGGTACAAAAACAATTTTTGTCTTCCACAGATGTCAGAAATCAATTTAAAAGAAAAATGGCGAAAAATCGACGTGAGTAAAATTTTCGAGTTTTGGAAAAAATTTGCCGAAAATGTGTTTTCGGTGAGTGTTGTTGGTAAAGCTATTTTGTCTAATAATTGGTATAATTTATCTAATAAGTATAAGTTTTCTAGACCCAATCATATCCACCATCAAAATAATCAAATATCTAATTTAACGACAAAAATTGTTTCGAAAATCGTTATTCGTAACGAGAAATATTAATGTCCCCAATTGTCCCAATTATGTTGTGCTAAGATATATTTTCAGAATGTAAACGAGTAATTTTTTGTTTTTCGATTCACGCCGTAATTGATTTTGCGCAATAGTTCGTAAAAGTGACGTTTGGAAAAATGAAGATCCCAACCCTGTTCATAAAATCTTGTTGCTAACTTGGGCCATACGATGTGCTGTCACCCTCAATTTTCACATCTATTGCGCAAAATTTCCATTTAGGCACATGTTGGCAAAATAGCTATTGTAGCACGTGAATATTCGCATCGCCTCCCGATATAATTATGGCCTAAGATCTAAGAGTAATTACACCTAGAGGGTATAATAGGAGAATGGATTTTAGAAACTAAGGGTAAAATCTAATACAATTTAGTACTTTTCTTCATCAAAAGTCTGCTGTCACTGAATTATTTTTTCATGAACAAACTTCACTGCTGTGACATTTCATGGGAATGAATCAATGTGAAGTTGTTACACAAAAAATAGTCCAGTGAGATTGAAGTACTATGAAAAAAATGTGGCGCCTCTACAGGCCAACCGACTAGGCGAATTACGCGTAGCTTAAGATAAACCCTCTCACGTTCCATTTTGAATCTTGCAGCCCTTGGGCTGAGAAGAGTTATAAGCGACAGAAGAGGAACAAACTTTCCATCATAATTCCTAACCTCAGAAACACAGCTCATGTAAAAGATCCTGGAAACAGTATGGAGAGAAAATTTTATCCAAAATTTTTTCTTTTGAAGTGATTACAGCTGCTGATTCGATTATTTCTTTCTGCAATTGGAGTGTTTTAAATTTAAATTTTACTATGACCTCCAATGTTTTCTCTTCTCTGGAAATTGAATCAGATTTACGATGTTTTTCAAAGCATACCAAAAAAAAAAATTCTTTTACAAATTCTCCAAACTCTTAATTTCGGAAGTAGAAATTTGTTTAAAGCTCGGTGGCTGGTATACAACGATGGAACTATTTGTGAACAGAATGTTAGATTCTTAATAACAAGCCGCAAGCTAGTTTAACTGGCCACGAACATCATATGCGTAAAAAAACCCGCTTCGATGCTTGTATTACGATATCACACAAGCTCATACGAATTAGGTCTTATTCATTTATCGTTCATGATTCGCATAATGTTGGTTTTCATTCTGTTCCGCATACTGAACGGTTTTCCAACCTTCCGGCTCATTAAATTGCGAACTGAGAAACATATCCAAAAATATTTTTGTTAGCTATGTTTGCTTCATAATAAATTACAAAAATTACAATAATGTTAGGCATTTCGCTTATGATTCGATAGACATATACATGCAAAAGGACATGAAAAACCACTAGTGGTGATGAGATATTATCAAAATAATTCTTTAAATCTTTTAAAAAATTAAAAAACTGTATTGCCTCTCAGATCTAAACAGTAGTGGCTGAAACCGTTTCGCTAGCTCAAATGGAGACTGTTTCCTTACTTTCCCACAACTAATCCATCAATTTATTGATATTGTCCCAATTTACACCACATCCGGCCGTATATAATCTTCCCAACGTATTCAACAACGTTGTCCTATCCCTACCCTTTCTTAATAATGACGAATAGAATTCAAAGTTGGTGCCCAACTCCGGATATTCATTCTGCAGAATGTCTTTCACCATCTGAATGTTGATTGGGTGCGGTCCAACTTCTAAAAAGTGAGTAACTCCCTCATCTTTAACCACAGTCGCTATAGCATTCATGAACAGAGCAGGCCCTTGCAAGTGTTCCAAGTAGTAATCCTTATCCAAAGTTTCCAACACTCTGCCATTTCTCACGGTAGAAATGAACTTTCCATTGGTGGCTTTATTGTACTGGACTTGTGAAGTGATTTTTTCGAATTGTGGAATGACAGGGGCACATAATCGAGAATGGTACGGATGGTATGGATCCATCAGCATGCATCTGACACCAGTCCCTTTGCAAATTTCTGTGTACCCGAAAACAGGAGTCAACGCACACAATATCGACTAAATTGACATAATGAACAACAGTTGACATACCCACAAATTTATGAACAGTTTTCCGATGGCCAACAACGCAAGTTTGAAGTGGTGAGTTGCAACCTGCTATTTCCAGCCACGCATCTTCCATACCATCTTCTTTCTTCAGTTGTTCCATCGCCGTTTCAAATTTACTGGCATTTATTTCAACCACTCCGAATGCCTCCTCCTCGATATTATCGATGACCAGCTTGGCCCTATTCATTATCATTTTGATTCCATCTTCCAGCGAAATCATTCCACTTATAATTGCAGCCCCATATTCGCCGAAACTCAATCCTAACACAAAATCTGGTTTAATGCCCCACGACTCATATAATCGAGAGAGAGCGTACTGCAAAGACAAAGTGTAAGGCAGAGCCTCCAATGGGCTTTCGATCCAGTTGTCTTGATCCGAATGCATCAATTCCTTGACGCTGATCCCAGAGATTCCCTTTATTATAGCGTCACACTCGTCGAAGTGGTACCGAAATACTGGCGACCATTCGTACACATTTTTTCCCATTCCCATATACTGTGTTCCTTGACATGTAACGATAAAACAAAGCTTCGGTGGTGGTGCCTTGATTGCGTCAAAGGTTTTTGGGCTTGTTGATAACGCATCCATCAGATTGTTCTCATCAGAATAGAGAACTGCATGCCTGAATACATTGGATGTGTCGCTCAGATCATTTGCTGCTTCGGTCAATGGGTTTTTCGAATACGTGGCTATTTTTTCAGCTAGCAAGGATGAAGACGGTGCTGACAAGCTGAACAATTTGACTTTGGTTTCATTTTTAACACTTTCGTAGCCGACGGTGTTTGCATCGATGAACCTTGTCTTTGGCAAAAATTCTGCGTAGTCGAACACTTTGCCCGCTACGCAATTAACAAGAAATTAAAAATGCGATCAATACACTACGATTTTACCTGATTTACCTGATGAATCGGCAGTCATTATGTGGCGTCACAGACGATTATAAAATGATATTTCAGTTATCAGAGACTGTGGTTGCTTTTAACTGCTAATGTACACTAATTCAAACAATGGTTTATCTAATCGTATTTATATGTTGTGTTCGTCGATGATAAGATCTTGCCTTTTTTATGACAATTCATTGGAACTGACATTGCACTTTTGGATAACACGTGTGATTAGAGCTCGAAGGAGAAATTTAATTAGAGTTCTCATGAAAATAAATTAGAATTTCTTTGCTGATATGCTGCTGAGTGCTGATTAAACTGCTATCAATCGAAATAGTAGAGGTCCATGCTAGTGTAAAAGTCCAAAAATAGTTCAGTTCATAGTAGAATTGTGAAATTTGGACCAGTGATACAGCTTGCCACTCTGATGCGAAAACGATTGACAGACCCTGAAAAAATACCACCCACCACCCACTTTTTGTGTGGAATTAGTTTTATAGTGTTAGACATTTTTTTTGGATACTAATAAACGGCCGATAAATTAATTCAAAACTACCGATAAAAAGTAATAAATGACCGATAAATATGGTACCGATAGAAAATAATAAATGATCGATAGGAAATCCACAAGTACCGATAAAAATATTCAAAACTACCGATAATTTTTTACCGATAAAAAGTACTAAAATACCGATAAGTTGGGATCTTTATCGATCGTTAATCACTCTATATCGGTAATCTATTATTTTCTATCGATCATTCATTATATTCTATCGGTAGTTCAATATATTCTATCGGTAATTTATTATTTTTTATCGGTACTTCCGTTTTTTCTACCGGTAGTTTATTATTCTTAATGACCAAATACCGTTCTGTCTCGCCGGGATTTTTTTTTTGTTTATGGGAAATATTCCTCGAAATATTCGGCTCGAAATAAAACCATTTCAATAAAAAATATTTGAGCCAGACAATAATATACTCTTACGGCTAGGGCTCATAAGTGTTTGAGGATTTTTAGGTATATCTACTCAAATAAGAAGCTTAAAACTGCGTATGGCACGTCAAATAAAATGTATTGACAATGCCGATCAGGAAAAGAAAGTCTGTTAAAATCAGGTCAGTGGTTCGTGAGAGGACCCTAAGAGTGAGGTGGACACTAGGCCATAGTTGTTTTTAGCGTGTAGGTTGAGAAAATTATAGCAGTTTTTCACAGTTTCTGATGTGCCGTTAAAAAAAAAAGTTTATAGAAATCAAACGACCGACTCGCGAGTTAGATCCCTTGTTGTGAACCAAGTACAGTTTTTGCTTGTAGGTCGGCCATTTGAACAGATTTCAACTACTTTTGCTTTATTTGATAGGTATTGACCGTACCAATCAGGGAAAAAAAGTTTATGAACTTCGGTTCACCACAGCGTGAGCTAGGTCCCTTGGAGTGAGCTCATATCCGGCTACTCGGCCGTACAGTGGTGTATTTTGTCAATATTTCGAGTAAATTTTGACATTTCATGAATTTTTTTTTGTTTGAAAGCTATTGACGACTGTAGAGTGGCCGTGCTATTTTTGACATCCTAACAAAATGGCTGCCGACGGCCATCTTGGATTTAGTAAAAATGATGTAACTTTGTTAAATTGGTACATAGAAAGTTCCTGCAAAGTGGAAAGTGAAATTTGACAATTCTACTATGAACTGAACTCTTTTTAGCCTATGGACCTCTACTAACACTAAAGTTTTGTAGTGTAAAGTCCTCTGAAATCCCATAAGTATCGACAAAAAAATATCCCTCAATGGAAAACCAATACTGAAAGCACTGGCCTCTAACTACCCGTTAAACTCAATTAAACATTCTCGTAATACCGCAATAGCTTTGATTCCCCTTTATTTCAACAAAGTGTATGGCATTCGGAAAGTTTTTAAGTTGCATTTGCATATCAAATTTGCTGGAATTTTATTTTGATTTTACTGTTTCCTATTTCGTATCACTTTTTTCGTGTTACCGCATTCTCTCTTCTATCTCACTCTCTCTCTCTCTCTCTCTTTTCTTCAGATATGAGTTTTAATGAATTTGACTGTGTTGAAGTTATTATTTCATTAGGATGTATGGTGAGACTTCAATTTCTATGCACCCTTTTTGTTATTGTTGTACCTCGCAACATGTTGCTGTTGCTATTTTGCATTTTAATAAATTTGCAATAACAGAGTGAATGACCATTGTTCTAACGCTATAAGGTTCATAAATGGTCTTCCATGTATGTTATGTCCGATTTATTCAGTATAATTCAACTCGCTTCAGAACAGTAACAGGACAAAGCTTCAATTTTAACTTTGTCTGCCAACAATAACAGAATGAATCCGCTGCTGCTGCCGACAAAAATGCAATTAAAAATTTATATTTCGAATTTTCATTTTTTGCTTTTGCCGTGTCTAGATAAAGAGTTAAACTATTCTTTTGACTGTTATACGTATTATATAATATGCGATCACAGGTTGTGTGTTCCCATGAAAGTGATTTTCTGTGCTTATGGCCAGCAGACATGTTACGTCGAACTTTCGTAATTTTTTACCGTAATGTCTTAGGTTCTTCTTCCAAGAAACGTCCTTTGATTAATAGAGCTTTGCAATTGAAACAGTTTGCCATGTTTTCTAATAGTTGAGTATGCGGACCACTATTGACTTCGCGCTCTATAGGTTTTCAGCTCTTACCTTCCATTCGTAGGAGTCTTAATTTGTATTGTCATATAGAAAAACACTTTCAAGTGCCCAAAACACTGAAAGTGTTCACTGATCTACTTCTTTCCCACATACACTGAAAGTATGACTTTCGCCCAAACTACTTTTCGCCCAAAATACACTGAAAGAAAGAACTGATCAAATTTTCACCGAAACTATACTGACATTTGTGGGGTTACGACTATCCAACAATTTGTTTGGCCGTTCATAGGTAAAATGTTGACCATTCGTCATTCAATAAAGAAATTTCATTTCATTTAATGAACTTGTCGCATTTGTTATTTGAATGTGTGACTCGATAAGTAAATTTCCAATGTCTCGATATTGGTCCGGCGAAGCCCTAGCCATCCGAAAAAACTGTCCCTGACGGCTTGTCCGGCTCCACTCTAACGAGTTTATGTGGCCACCAGCCGGTGTTCACTGTTCAGACTTTCGCCCAAAATAAATTTTTAGTTCATTAGTTAGGGACCTCAGAACACTCGAAAAAATGCAATTTCTAACGGAAATGGTAATGGTGATTCCGTTTCGCTGAAAATTGTGAATTTTCTGTTAATTTGATAATTATTACGTTTCGAACGGGGGCTGCATAAATATTTCGTTAATGAAATTAAACTGTCTTTCTCAAGTAGCTGTATTCAATGGTTTAAAGGCCGTGTTTGGAGTTCAGCAAATGTTGTTCTCTGTGCGCTGTGCTAAACATTGTAAATTCGAACTGATTTCTATGGTCTCAACTTAAATTGTCCTTTAATTCAATACATTTAAAATACTTTACGATTAAACGTTACTGGTGAAATGGAGAGGGTGGAATTTCATTTTGTATTTTACAGTTCATTTAGTTCCCAAACGGAGACTTTCTTCTTACTTCGACACTACTGATCCATCAATTTATTGACATTGTCCCAATTTACACTACATCCGGCCGTATATAATTTGCCCAAAGTATTCAACAACGTTGACCTATCACTTTCTGTTCTTAATAGTGACGAATAAAAATCAAAGTTGGTGCCCAGCTCAGGGTATGCATTCTGCAGTATGGCTTTCACCAACGGAATATTGATTGGATGTGGTCCAACTTCTAAAAAGTGAGTAACTCCCTCATTCTTAATCGCAGTCGCTATAGCATTCACGAACAGAACACGTCCTTGCAAGTGCTCCAAGTAGTAATCCTTATCCAAAGTTTCCATTATTTTGCCATTTCTCACGGTAGAAATGAACGTTCCATTGATGGCTTTATTGTACTGGACTTGTGAAGTGATCGTTTCGAATTGTGGAATGACAGAGGCACATAATCAGAATGGTACGGATGGTATGGATCCATCAGCATGCATCTAGCACCGGTTCCTCTGCAAATTTCTGTATAAGCGAAAGTTAAAATCAATGTCGACTGAACTACACAGTTCACATACCCACAAATTTATGAACAGTTTTCCGATATCCAACAACACAAGTTTGAAGTGGTGAGTTGCAACCTGCTATATCCAGCCACGCTTCTTCCATACCATCTTCTTTCTTCAGTTGTTCCATAATCGTATCAAATTTACTGACATTTAATTCAACCACTCCCAGTGCCTCTTCCTCGATGTTATCGATGACCATCTTCGCCCTATTCATGATCAATTTGAAAGCATCTCTCAACGAAATCATTCCACTTATAACTGCAGCTCCATATTCGCCGAAACTCAAACCCAAAACAAAATCTGGTTTGATGCCCCACGACTCATATAATCGAAAGAGGGCGTACTCCAAAGACAAAATGTATGGCAGAGCCTTCAATGGGTTCCCCATCCAGTCGTCTTGATCTGAATACATCAACTCCTTGACACCAACGCCATAATTTTCCATTATTATAGCGTCACACTCGTCGAAGTGGTACCGAAATACTGGCGACCATTCGTACACATTTTTTCCCATTCCCATATACTGTGACCCTTGACATGTAACGATAAAACAAAGTTTCGGTGGTGGTGCCTTGATTGCGTCAAAGGTTTTTGGGCTTGTTGATAACGCTTCTGCCAGATTCTTCGCATCAGAATAGAGAACTGCATGCCTGAATTCATTGGATGTGGCGCTCAGATCATTTCCTGCTTCGGCCGAGATCATTCTTGGATTTTTCGAAAGCGTATCGATTTTTTCAACCAACGAGGATGAAGACGGTGCTGACAAGCTGTACATTTTGACATTGGTTTCATCTTTAACACTTTCGTAACCGACAGTGTTTACATCGGTGAATTCTGTCTTTGCCAAAAACTCTGCGTAGTCCAACAGTTTGCCTGCTGCGTAATGAAAGAAAAATTAAAATACAGTCCGGACCAAGGCAGCTCTCTAGCAATATCACTCCAATTGTTTACAAAATTAGGAGGCCAAAAATCGTACAAAGTGTAATGAAATTTACAAGTGGACACTGTACGATTTTTGGTCTCCTATTTTTGTAAACAAATTGTTGTGATATTGCTAAGGAGCTGCCTTGTCCGGACACAACCCCATATTATTTAATAAGTAGTTAACCGTGATTGACAGACGCAAAAACCTGAAGTATCGCTTTATTCCCTTAACTGAAGGCACAGTCCTGCTACTAGCATGACCATAAAAAATATTCGGAGGCTGATGAAATCATAGTAGGCACTGCGTTTGTATAGACTTTGATGTGTGAGTTAAAGCATACAATGCAAAACATTCGTAAGTGGTAGCTCTTTTCACTAAAGCCACCAAATTTGACACTTGTTAATTCAGTGTTCATGCTAGGAGCAGTGCTGTGCAGAAGGTTATCTACGCTAGAATCATGACAAGTACACTAAATATTATCTATTTTTTTCAAACTGTACGAATTGTTCAGTAAAAAATGTATTTAAAAAAAACGAAAATATCGTTTTGTATAACTGTATACGAAGTTAGGGGCCTTATAACTTTACTATCACATTTGTGACACGTCGATTTCGATTGGCATCCGATTTTGGTATTTCTTGTTTAGTAATTTTCGAACAAAGAGTGTTTTCATTCCATAACGTAATACCGTGACCAATATCCTCTCTAGCAAACTAACTACATTTATTAAGGTGATACAAATGCAACGTAGCCTTTGCATTTTACAAGTAAAATTAGAAATTAGTCAACAGTGCATGATTCAAAGAAAAAAGGAATGAGGTGGTATTTTGACATAGTCGAAAGAGAGTTGTTTTGCTAGAGAGAGTATTGACGTGACCTTTTAAATTAACATTGATTAAAATACATAAAATAAGACCGGAATAAACTGAGCAGTTGAGCGGGCATCATGCTCTAAATAAAGTATTTGTTCTCAAATAATGTAGACGATGATTGTGGTCTCGTCTTTAGACAGCTCGAAGTTTTGGTTTTTTATGGTAGAGACCGGAGCACGGTAACTGTATTTCCCTATGTAGTTGATTTCTCTGGTTCCAAATTCAACAGTAATGTCTGTCAAAAGACGTGGGTCTTGGGTCATAATATGGCTATTTATGAAGACTTGTAAAGGTTTTTCGCATACACTACTGACTTATGGACAACACAGCTATTGCGTAATTACACAGTTTGTACGGGTCCCTCCTATGTTTTTCAGATGAAACAGTTTAATCAGTTTGTTACAAAGTGTGAATAGATATGCGTAAGATTTTTTTTTTAAACCCATTAACCGAGTGGAATTTTTTGAGCCCAATTGGATAAATACTAAAAACATCTGAATAGAAAAAACATTATTTGCGTCAAAGCACCTAGCAGGGTAATAGAAAAAAATAAAGTAGTACTTTAATCGAAGTATGCGAATATTTCCATACCATTTTTTTCATAATGTCATTGCAAAATTACCATTAAGGCTGCTAATGGTATTATTGGTATCAAAAAACTACTCTATTTGACGTGTAAAATCCTCTATTACCCTGCTAGGTGCTTTGTTTGCGTTCTTTTATGCTTGAATGTTTAGTAAATTTAGTGACTGACTTAAATTTTAGGTTTTCGAATAACGTGAAAGTGTATTCTCTAAACTCCTTTAGCACAGTTTATTCGTGTTGAAAACACGGAAGAGTAAAGAGGCAGCAGCTGTTCATTTTTGAAACGTCAAATAAGAGACCTAATACACTGAATGAAAATGAACACTCAAATGAATACTGACATAAATTGAATATTTTGCAAAATAAGGCTACCGGATTATTCAGGTCCCTAGTCAAATCAAGCTCCCCTGCCGGGCTTACTTTTTTTTTTTTTTAAATAAATCCTTCATCACTCCAATAAATTTCTGTATGAAGTACAATGTCGTGTTGAAGTGCGTTGATTCAATTCGTGTTTTGTATTGCACTGCATTATTGAATTGAATCTTAAAGTTTTCGTTCACGGGTTCTCAAAAATATATCAGATTTTTCTTACCAGATTCCAGTAAATTTTTCAAATCAAATCAAATAATTAAACTCCAATAAATTTGAGACTTTGAATATTAGCCACTGAGACACATTGAATCTAAAGGGACAAAAATCTCTGAAAAAATTCCTCAGTCAATAAAAGTCAAGGTTTCGGCGAACTGTACATATTGTACCAGGACATATTGTTAAAAGAATCAGATAAACTTTTATGAGTCAAACTTTTCCAAAATATAAAAAAGAAGCTAACAGTCATAATGCAACAAATTACTTCATCTACTGTCGTTTTTTTTATATTTCTTTGGGCAGGGACAACGAACCACCTCAAGACCTGCCAGCCTGCAGGAACTTTGAGTCAATTGAATGAAAGAAATGGAAATAAATTTGTTTGTTTTATTTGTAAGCATTCATGGAAAAGTCACTGTTACATTATGCCCAAGATTGTAGCAACAATTTTCCTGTCTAAAATGCTCTGTTTCACTATTTTCCATTTTTTTTCATCATAAATCAACTATTTTACTCACATTTTTCGACAATCACTTCACTTTTTTCGGTTTTCACATGCATCCCTGCCGTGCCTATATTCACGAAAATATTTTCTCCAATTTTTTCAGATTTTCACGATTTTCTCAAATTTTCATGAATTTTTGCGAAAAGTTTTTCAAGAAAATTCGAAAAAATATTTTCACGAGTAAACGCTCTGCATCCCTGGTATGTTAATACCTCGAATCTCTATCGACATAACACAATTCTCAGTCTAAGGAAAACTTTATTTAAATCCAAAAACTCGTTGAATCTTAATTAGTTTTATTGATTAGCTGCGACGCAAAACATTAAAAGGGCAAAAAACAAGAGATTCCAACAAAGAATAATAAAACTTACTGACATATTTCCGGCCAAGACATTCTTCAAATCGATTTTTCACCATGAAGTCGTGATGGCTCATTTTTGGTCAAATGGAGAAAAATGTAGACCACAACCAGATTTGACCAAAAATGAGCCATCACGGCTTCATGGTAAAAAATCGATTTTAAAAATGTCTTGGCCAAAAATATGTCAGTAAGTTTTATTATTTCTAAATATCCTAAATATCCAGCAAGTCGAGTTCTTACCTGTCAAATCGCTACTCATGATGTGTATCGATGTGTACTGTTAAGGCTAACTAACACTTTTCGTTAAGGTTTTCAAGAAAAATTGTTGAAAATGAGTTCTCTGTATAATAGTAGTATGTTGCATACTTGGTCAAGTAAGTGAGTCATGATTGAACGAGTTTGAATGTGTACGAGAGTGTACATCTGAGTGTGAATGTTCGTGGAACGAGTGCAGCCGAAGGCACAACGAGTGGAATGATTTCACAATTATGTACCATATTTTAACACATTAGCATTCGGTTTGTTGAATCCATGCAACTATTTGTTCCCTTCAGTCAACTTAACCAAATGCATTGACATTGTAACATTACCGCCTCGACCAAAAAGATATCAAGCTGAACAATAAAAACTTTTCATAGGTGTCATTCTGGCCATTTTGAATTTATTCGATAGAGCATGTCCAAGGTTATTCGAAATGTCAAAAATCATCCACAAAGAACCTAACAAAATTAAGAGGCAGCTCAATTTTTTTTCCACAGATTTGAGGTTAGGGTTCACGGTTGACGGTGTAGCTGTCAGTGAGTCAGTGTTCGGGCTTACACTTACTCAGACTTGATCTGTATCAACGCACTGCAAACAAAAGTGGTACTCTAAATACGGTACTGAAACTTGACAGCGCTCCATACAAAATTTTACACTGTAAAAAGAGTGGGAATTAAATTTCATACAAAATAGTACTATAGTTGGCAGCTGTCATTAATAGCACTTTTGCTTGAAGTGCGTTGTCTGCATGCAATATTAGTAACAAAATATCACAGATAACTCTGTTTGTTATGATTTGTTTGTTTTGGTTCTGCGTACTTCTCAAATTCGTCGATGCGCTGCTACGTTCACTTCAAGGTTCAGAACCTTGGTTCACTTCACGTTTGTCGGCACCTACTCGGTGCACATTTCGTACTTTTCATTATTAAATTGTAGAATTCTGGTGACAGATGTTCTGCATCTGTTTTACAGTTTACTGCTCGATATTCGTTCATCTGGTTAACTTGGATTTTCAATGTTCTTTTTGAACGGATGTTTTTCATGGGTTTCCTTCCATCAAAATTGAACTGATGCTTCGTAATATTCGGGTGATGTACCAGTGTTGTTGTCCTAGGCGAGATGTTTCCTAGTGACGCTAGTTCTTGCAACTCCACTGGAACGATGTTTCTTTTAAGAGATCAAAATCATCGACTCAGTTTTGTAAATTTCCAAAAACTAAAACAAAATGTTCCACAACGGAAAACCAATAATGTCCGACGAAATGAAAGCGCTAGGCTTATCTAACTACACGTTAAACTCAATTAAGCTTTCTCATATTAATACCGCAAAAGCTTTGATTCCCTTTTATTTCAACAGAGTGTGTGGCGTTTAGAAAGTTTTTAATTGCATTTGCATATCAAACCGTTGGGATTTTATTTTGATTTTCCTGTTTTCCTATTTCGTTTCGTTTTTTTTTTCGTTCATCCTCTTCTCTCTCCGTTTTTTTTGCGTAGGTATGAGGGTGAATGAATATGACTGTTGAAGTTATTATTTCATTAGAATATATGGTGAGGCTTCAATTTCTGTGCACAGTTTTTGTTATCATTGTAGCTCGCAACATGTTGCTGTTGCTATTTTACATTTTAATAAATTTACTATATAACAGAGCGAATGACTATTGTTCTAACACTTTTAGGTATGTTATGTGCGATTCTTCATTCAGGAACAATAACAGAACGAATCTGCTGCTGCCGACCAAAATTCAATTAAAAATTTATTTTTCGAATTTTCTTTTTTGCTTTCAGATGGAATTAAACTATTCTTTTGGCGGTTATATATATAATGTACCTACATTATGAATACCTAGAGTACCCCTCCAAAACCACTTACAGTGGATGTGTGATGCAAGTCCTGTTATCCACTTACAAAAGAACTGACATCGGTGTAGGTGACGCTTACAGATTCGACACGCAAAAAGACCAAACCGGTAAATTCAAAAGTTAACAGAAGGACAAAGTAACAAAGGTTGGTCAAATTCATCTGTTTCAAATTGTATGCACCCAAGAAAAAGTTCTACGTTTCAATCGCCCAAAAACACGATAAGACCAATGGTTTACTTATACGTACACTATGTACATTTAAAACGTACAGTAAATGTCAGACAGGCAATGACGTTTAAATGTTTATATTTAAGAATAAATACAACTTAATTGATGATTCGTAATGATACAATCATATCACATCATCTGCTTTTATAGTTTTAACGAGAAAACAAGCAAAAAAAAAAATAAAAAAAAAAGTTTTTGAACTGGATTTGAACCCGTCACTTCTTACTTGTCAGGCTCAGACGTACTAGCTGAACTAACGGGCTGCTGAGAAGAGTGAATGTAATTTCGAACAGCTTATAATGTACGGTTGAAAAGCAAAGTGAACCATTTATTGGGCCAGTAACATGGTTGTGTTTTTTTAAGTTTCTGTTTCTGATTATCAAAATGTTTGTCGATTTTTTTAAATTTTATTAAAGTTTTATTCTGCAATTGAGTTCTTCCCAACTAATCAAACATATAATTACCGATCGAGGTCGGCCAAATCTATAAAAGCGAACGTTTGTATTGATAACTGACACGACACTATGAATCGTTTTGGCAGTCTTCCGCCAGCAAATAGTGTTTACTTAACAAATCTAAGCATTGGCTGACAACATCAAAATTAACTTGTTTGAGGAAACACAGTGTCGCAGGCGTCTCACGTGTCAAATATAGAAATCACAACTGTCACCTGATAAGTACGTATTAATCGTACAGCATTGTACGGATCAAGTGTACTGTACATCGATGTACGGGTAAAACTCCCAAAAACACGATAAGACCAATGGTTTACTCATCCGTAAATTGTACATTTAAAACGTACTTTCTACGAGTTACTCGTTAAAATTGGGCGATTTTAATGTACATCAAAAATCTAATTTTTTTGGGTGTGGAAATCAATTTCTTCATACAAATTTCCAAGCCCGGCCAAATCTTACCCTTAAGAGGCGTGTGATAGCTCGTTGAGCTCGTATGGACCCCCAGATTACGAATAAAATAAGAGTGGAGGGGGAAACGTTTGTCATATATGTTCCTCAGTCCTACGGAAAAAATTGTTTTGTCAAATTTTTCAGTGTGAACGGACTTGCGTCACGACCCTTCACTAACGTAGGGCCATGATCCATTACATAACTCTGGATAAAAATGAAAAGTCTTATATTCGTGTGTTTATTGTAATAGTATTTTACATGACTAGGGATAAAAAGATGAAAAGTAGAGTTTTCGTATGTATTTTGTTGATCCGAGGCGAAGCTGAGGTCAATAAACACACGAAAACGAGACTTTTCATCTTTTATTCCGAGTTATGTAATGGATGCGTCGAAAGAAGTGCTTAAAACATGAAAAGTACGGTTTTCGACGCATGTAAATAACTATTTCATCTCTAGGGTTGTAATGAGCCAATTTCGACGCTAGGGAAAACAAAAGTATGGAAAATCATTTATAATTTGAGAGGTAAGTTTACTCTAACCTAAAAATGGCACAACAATGGCCAGATCACTTTTTAGCGCGTACCAACCAAACAGGGTAGACTGCGAAAACAAACTCCGATCTGAATTTTATTTAAAAAAAAAAGATTTTTTTTATTTCTTTCAAAATTGTCAACATTTTATTGTTGAACATTCGAATTCTGCATTAAGTCCACACCATGAATGTTATAAAATCCCAACATTGTCGACCCATTCGGTAAATAACTGTACTGTTAGGTTAAATATAGTTTCGAAGACGATGATGCGGTGAATGTGACCATTGGGAATTGAGAATATAGATTGTGAACCGAAATGGAATTAGAATTAGATTTTCGATAAATACAACAACAACAACACAAACACACCTGCTGATTGATATTGTCTCTAGCCGGTTGAGTTAAAATTGTGATTTGAGGTGGCGATTGATGCGATGTGGCTGGAAATAAAATTCGTTTTGCTTCACACAATCATTTCGATAATTGTGTTGGATGCGGACTTACCCTTCCGTTCACTTCGATTGACGATAACATTCACTCCCTGGACCGTTGCGGCCGCGACAGTCTCTGGTGCCGTTGCGGTCGCGTAGCCATTCTGATTAACGCAAATGACATCCTTTTCGCATATTGTTTCCATCATATCCTGCGCAACAAACAGATCGAAAAAAAAAATTCTTTTTGAAATTGGAATTCCGAAAATTAATTTCGGGTTTCTGTGCATTTACGGTTGGTATTTAGCGTTGTGATATAAATGCGGCGGTGGTCTGTGGCACCGAAAGAAAAAATAAGAAAATTCTTTGTCGTTCACATAAATACAAACAATTCAATATATATCTCCCACACGTGTATACCGTACGGAACATATTATGTTAGGGTGTCGAACAATTTGCTCAAATTTTCGGCGAAAATAACCGGTTCGGCCGGATTTACTTTAAAAAGGGCTTCGGGGTTGTCGGGCTTCGAAAATTTCATTCGGGCTGGACTCGGAATTCGAAAATTCTCGACTTGCTCATAAAAGTTGAAGGTTCGCAAGTGACTGACAAAAGCGATGAACGAGAAGTAGTAGATTACTACACTTGTCGAAAAATATCAGTTACAGAAGCAAGTTGCATAAAAACCCCAGAGTGAGTTGGCAAGGTTCATTGCCTGCTTCATGCAAAAGTTGATTGTTACCAATGAATTCAGGTAAAATGAGCCGACAATTTGCTTCGTGTAATGGATCATTTTCGCATGGGCCAAACTACAATGTAATGGTCAACTTTCGCATGGGGTGGACAATAAAGTAATCTTTCAGAAACGGCAAGCTTAACTCATTATACATCTGCTACTTCATTTGTTCAAAGTATTGCATAGTATTCGACACACACTCTACTACTTCATTTGTTTAAGGAAATATATTGCTGCAAACGACCATCACTCACAACGCTGTAGCCAGTATCGATAGCACAGATGAAAACAAAACCAACAAAAAATGTTTGCCACCCTAATGTGTTGGGTGTAATGCTGAATGTTAGTAAAACACATACCGTATTTGCAATGTGACCATTTCGGCTGTCTGTTGTTGGAATGGATGTCGCTTGAACATAAGCCGTATTGTGAACGGTTGGCACCACATGATTAAGTTTTGTCGGAGGAATCCCGGAGGGAGGAATTAATTGAGGCTTTCTAACTGTAACGCTTGTATTTATTCCTGAAATATTCGAATTAAAATTGAATACTCGAGACCGAAATTTATTGCATTTTCGGGAGCGCTATATCGTGCATTGTGTGCGCTCGTAACACTGTGGCAAATTGATGTTCGGTCAGCGTTACGAGCACCGAACACGACAAATGTTTTAATACGGACAGCGACGACGCAACAATTTCTTATTTTAATCGCAAATCATGTCTGGAGCGATAGCGGAGGACTTGACACAGTCTAACCCCCACAAAAAAGAACCTATTCGATCATATTCTCACTTCAAAACGAGCTATCACTCGACTATTTCGTTTCAACTTACTCTGTATGTTTCTACCTATCTATCGGCGGGCTATCTCGGAAAATAGTCAGCCTATGTATGTATATCCCCTTGCAAATCCTTTATCATTATCGCACTAGTGAAATACGTTCATACGACATTATTCACAGGCGTAAGTTACAAATATCATCACTGAATTGCATATAAATGAAAATGTGATACGCCTTGACCACAGGAAAAATCAGAATTTGGTTGTATTGGGCTCGAAGTGGCTTCTGAGTGTGGTTTTTAAGTGTCGTGAACGCGTTTTCGACTGAGACTCAACTGAATTGAAACCTTCAGAGGCGTACGACACATCAAATGAAAGGTAGTCGCTATTCACGAATCATACAAAAAAAGAAACAGAACTGGATCCGGTTGAACTGGAGTGGTCAGAGTGACCAAATTTTGAGCTACTCGAGCGTAGGAATGAAGGACTAATATTTTTGTCGTGAAAGACTTACTTTCTTCTGAAAAGTCTCAGAGTTTTACAAGTACGATATTCCTGGCATATGTGAAAAAATGTAAAACATGGAACTGGGTGGGTCAATTATTTCTTGAATGGTGGCATATAGAGAGTTACTTTCTTCGGCAAAGTAGTAGGAAAAGTTGTGGCGATCATTTTGATGAATATAACGTGGGGTCGTCGAGGCGAGAAAGAGGTTCAAAATGGCGACCGGAATTTGCATCAAAAAATTGTTATTGGCTATATCGATAGATCTTCACTCGGGTATCATTTTGATGAATAGTGTGCGGCCTAAATTGCACGTTAAGACCTCAAAACTTCTAAAATGAATGATATCGCTAGAGTTATTTCGCGTCAACTCTAGCGATACCATTCATTTTAGAAATTGTATTGCAAAGACTGCGTCACACTTTTCTCGCTGAGATTTTTGTTGGGATTTAACTTTTAAATATAAAATCCCGCTAACCATGCCTGCGCTTCATATGTTTGTTGTAATTTGGCCAGTTGGTAAAATGATGATTGCACTCGATGCAAGAGTAGGGCCTCTCGCCGGTATGCTGACGACGATGAGTCTATAAGATGAGAACATGTAACCATCAACAGAAAACAGTCTCTGCTGACATACAATCAAACGGTTGTATCACTCACCGTTAGCACACCCTTGAAACGGAATTTTTTGCCACAAAACTCGCACGTAAATGGCATCAGTCCCAGATGAATTCGTTCGTGTTCCTTTAGCGTTCCCTTTTCGCGAAACTCTTTTCCGCAATCCTGGCATTTATGGGGCTTAAAATCGGTGTGAACCGTTTTGTGCTTCAACAGACGCAGTTGGGTTTTGAATCTGTGAATGTTTGATTTTGATTGAGTGTCTGGTGATTTGAACACGGGAGGTGCGGGAAAACAGAAAAAATAGGAGAATATCCTTACGTTGGAAATGCTTTCAATAAAATTGCGGGCTATCTACGGAATAAACTCAAATGAAAAGTAACTTTTACTCCAGGAGTAAAAGTACAAAAAAATTTTAAACAGCATCAAAGAGAGAGATGAGAAAGAACCAGCAGGAATATACAAGATTCCACGCAATTCTTGTGATTAAATCTATTTGGGTGAATCACTACGTTTCATTGAAAGAAAAAACGAACACGAAGGAAATGTACGACGACGTTTTATTCCCTGAAGACGAAAACTGTTAGTTTTACGAGAGTCAGTGAAGTACGAGATCTCGGCGTAATGCTAGACGAACAACAAAAACTCAGTTTCAGCAGCCACATCGCCAGAATCGTTTCAAAATCATATTCGATGCTTGGATTTTTGAAAAGAATCTGCTGCGAATTTCGCGATGTGAAAGCTCTCACAAGTATTTGCAATGCTCATGTGCGTTGTCATCTCGAATACGCTTCTATGATTTGGAATCCGATTTGCGGTGTCCATCGTGACAAAATTGCTGAGTATTCTGTCAGATGCTTAGACGAATTATATATAGACCGGAAATTACGAACAAAATTACGTAAAAATTGTGTCCCCGACATGAAAAACGAAATATTTGATAGTGTGAGAATTGGTGGGCACATTAGCGCGAAAAATTCACAATTCGTCTCCCACCCGTGCACCAATTTTTCATTTCAAATTACATGTCCATAAGCACACTACAACACATTACACTGACTCATTTGGCACTTTGATGATCCGTTGCAAGAACCGCAACGTTAAAAATGTAACGTACAACCAAAGACAAAGTAATAATTCGTCTAAGGTCAGATGCAGAGCCTAATATTTGGGAATCGTTTTTGAGAATTTTTGGGAATTTAGGGAATTTTAGGGAATTTTTGGGAATTTAGGGAATTTTTGGGAATTTTGGGAATTATTTCCCAAAAATTCCCAAAAATTCCCAAAAAATTTCTTTTCGTTGCATTTTTATAATTAAATGCTCGTAAAAGATCAGGAAAAGTACAAAAACCTTTAAAAACTATGAACAAGCAAAGAAAAAAATGGGATTTTTTTTTGAATTTTAGTGAACTTTTGAGAATTGGTTCCCAAATATTATGCTCTGAAGGATATAATTCTTGTCGATGTACTCGCACCAGCCAGGGCGTATACTCTACTTGTAGGTCTCTCCAAAGGCGACATTAGTACAACACTACAGAGGGATTCTTTTGAAAAACAGCCTACCGAAATCGGGCGTGTTTTCTAGTGGAACTTTTTATAGGTACCTAGAAAGAACTTCGACCCTAGAAGCCAAAACCACTCTCAAAAAAATTCTTCGAAGCTTTTATGGCTGGTGAAAGGTGATCAAAAACCGAAAACTTGCACTTTTCTTAACAAAATTTCTCCGGGTACACTAGCCGTACATGGTCGTGTGTGGTGTCATTAGAAAGGTAATCACATGTACTGTTGAGCCGAATAGAGACTCGTTGGTTTTAAAATTATTCCACACTGAAATCTGTGGAAACACTCCCGATTTCGGTAGGCTGTTTTTCAAAAGAATCCCTCACAATAATTTAAGAGCAATCTACACTCCGACCCCCTATGAAATACATTTTTGATGATAACTTTTTATTCGAATTATTTTTGAAAAAAGTGGCCTCATCGTTTGGTGCCAGAACATATAAGGTTTCGATAGCCACTGGAATTGTCCAGATTGATGTAGTGTACTGAGAAAAGACTCAAAACTCCTAAAATTTGTGTTTTTTGTGATATTTTTTGGACTTTTGAGCTTTTGTCGGCGTAGACTGCATCAATTTTGACAATAAACCGCGAGCGTTAGTCCATATTATTTTTATTTCAATGAACACATCAAAAACACACTGAAAATGTATATTGATATTGGAAAAGTGGAATTTGAAATTCTTAATTTCAGTTTAATAAGCCGCTCCAATTTTCAAAAAATCTCGCGCTTGAAAAAAAAACAATTTCGTGACTTAACAAATTGGGATGTTTTATTTGTTGACAGTTTGTTTTAATTGTGATCACCGAGATAACCAAAAAACCAACACTAACAAACAAAATATTCCTATCAGCTGACAGATGCCTAATATCACATTTCGATTCTTTAGAGTTTCCGTACGTGAGTTCATCATGGCAGTGATTTTTTTAATTAAATTCTGTAAAAAAATATAAAAAGTTTTTATAACAAAACTAAACTTTTATTAAAAAAGGCTCGCGGTTTATTCTGGTGGCCATCGGAACTTTATATGTTGTGGCACCAAACGATGAAACCACTTTTTTCAAAAAATATTCTAATAAGAAGTTATCATCGAAAATGTTTTTCATAGAAGGTCGGAGTGTAGACTGCTCTTAAAATAATTAGTTTTGAGTTATATCCGCAAAAAGGTTTTCGGTACCCTCTGACATGCTTTCACCTTTGAACACTTTAACCGAAAATTTAAAAAAATGTTCGAAAAAAATGAAAGATACGATTCTCTAGAATTGAAGACGAATCTATCACTCCTTAAAATCGGAGACCACTTGTTCCCCTATCACCATCACCTCCAGTTTTGGCGATATGCCGCTTAAGCTCAATTTACTGGATATATTATATTCAATATGTTCTGAAATATTTGTTGTTGTTTTTTGGAATTTTAGGGAATTTTAGGGAATTTTTGGGAATTTAGAGAATTAATTCCCAAATATTAGGCTCTGGATGTACAACATTAAGTCTGGAGTCCCTGGCAAGGAGACGCTCCAACTCATGCATTTTTTTCGTGTTTGATGTGCTGTCGAAAATTATCGACGCTCCTCGGCTGTATGAAATTTCGTATGGATTTTTAGAAATATTTTTCACATAACGAATTATGGATCGTCAGACCGGCTAGCTCAGCAACACGGCTTTAAAATAAGGTCAGCCACATTTATGTGGATGGCATTTCGAGAGGTTTCGAGAGGCACTTTCCGGGCCCATGTACGAGATCTATGCGTAATTTGATCTCTTGTACCCGTGTCAGACATTCTTTCTTTGCGTTGATTGAGTTGTCCTTTTTTTATGAGTACTAGTTCTAGTTTTAGTATGGTTTTATCAGCTAGGTTTATTGTAACTGATTGGTAAATAAATGTCTAACATCAAAAATACGAAAGCTCGGAAAAAATGAAATATTTTCTTTCGTCTCGTCAATACCGTTCATTTGACATATCGCACGCCATTTTTGAGCGAAAGCATCCAGGGATGAACTGAAAAATCTAGCGAAAAACAACCCAAAACAAAAACACTGTTCCGGGAACTTGACTCCAAACTTGACTCAAAAATGGTGTGCTATATGTCAAATGAACGGTATTGACGTGACGAAAGAAAATATTTAATTTTTAAGAAAATCGGGTTCAATCCGAGCAGTACTTACGTCTTTCCACAATGGCAGCTGAACGGCTTGCTCGGAAAGTGGGTGAGCATATGATTTTCCAGATTGCCTTTCTGCACGAATCCACGTCCACACTGTTCGCATGTAAAGTCTCTCACTCCTTTCGAATATTGAGAGAGAAAATGAGAGGAAAATTTGTGTCAGTACTGCTATCAATACCATACCGCTATGGATGCGCTTGTGTGCCTGAAGATTCGGTTTCGTGCCGAATTTCTTGAAGCAAATGTCGCAATTGTATCGATTCTTCAAGTCTACCGGTAAATGCGACCGACAATGCACCTGCAGCGTACTGTTGCAACGGAAACCTTTGCCGCACGTTTGACAGATATACGACCGATCCTTATCGTGCTCGTAACGATGTTGGTGCATCGATCTTGAATTCCAGAAGAAGACCGAACAAATATCACAGCTGGAAGCGAACGGATGGTCAATGGATGGTCCAAATTTTCAAATCGATTGACAACACAAGGATTACCAAAATTTCAAATGAGAACGATGTCTGTTCCGCACGTGAGTCAGGAACGTCGCATATTTGTTGAACACTTTGGGACAATCGACGCAACAATATTTACTGGTCGATTGGTGATTGGTGATGTGATGTTGACGTAGATCCCGTATGTCCGCCATCAATAGGTCACAGTCCATACACTTCCACGGATAGTCGTTCCACGACTCGATTTTCAATTTTTCCACAGCTCGTTGCGATATGGATCCATCGTCATTTTTATCGTCGTCGTTCAATTCGATTGCGCTGAGGATCTCAACGTCTTCGAAATTCGAGTTTGAATCGTCGGAATTGTCATGCTGATCACCGTAAATATTTTCGGAATGGGAGTGCGTTTCTGCAGCATCAGCGACAGAGGGAATCGTTTCTACGACGCTGTCGACAACCGATCTCTCAGTGCTGTCCAGTTTCTAGCACAAAAAATTGGAAAAATTGAAATTGTGGAACGGGATAGTCATTGACTGCATAGACATTGACCACTTACATAGTCAACAATTTCTATTATGGTGGAGGCTTCGGTGTCATTTTCTGAATGGACTTCAATATCCTCGTTGCCCGTTCCGACCAGAATATCAGTCTTCTCGTTCGATAATTCAATTTCCGATTCATTTTCATTCATGACCAAATCATTGATTGGCTTGCGCTGATCTTCATACATTCGAATCCACTGGTCGGCCAGATTCCCCTGAAACACGTATCCGTTAAAAAAAAACTTCCCTCACTGCGTACGAAAGGTCTCACATTGATATTCAATTTTTGCCCGATTTCACTGGTCGTGTAACCTTTAGTATGCAACGATATGATCATGCTCCTCACTTTGAAAGACAGCTCGTTGACTGATACTGGTGACTGTGTTATAACATGACAAAAGCTACAGTGTCGATGGACACATTGATGAATCGAAAATATTTACCGCAACTTTATGCCGACTGATTGTGCCGTTAAATGCATTTCCCGGCTCGTCTGGTTCATCAATCGGTGCCGTTCGAATGATGAAAGCTTTCTTCAAGATGTCCTGAGCCTGGCACACCCTTTCCGCAAAATTCCAGCTACTGTCAATCGACACAATGCACTCATGGCAAATACTTTGTGGCATTAATTCATCCGGAGACAGTTCGACGGAACAACATCTAGCCAGTTTTTCCGCGATTCGCAGGTTTGGCTCTTGCATGGACGTAAGTTGATCCAATATTTTTAACGATGCACATAACCGGCAAATATCAGTCATGGCACTCGAATCTGTTGTCTGTTGATATTGTCTGGTTTGTAGGATTCCAAAATTGCTGATGAAAATCAAGGTAGCCGAAGGACTCGCTATTTGCTGTTCAATTTTACGGCACCCAATATATTGTAAACAATCACAAAAGTAAATTTGATTTGACATCTCGTAGCGATATTACGGTGAAGTTAGATGCAAGTGTCAGATAAAATTTGTGCTTTGAGGTGGCTCACACTTCTTTATCACCGACTGTTAGCGCTTCACAATTTTCAAACTTTCATTTGCTTTTTTAAGCTAGTAGACATCTATACGTCGTAAGACCTGCAAAATGTCAGCTTTTACATCAGATTGATGAGAAATATTTGACAGATGACTCATACATTGTACGTCAAAACTATGCATGGTTTCGTTTTCAACCATTTTTCACATAGTTTTACTCGAGAGATGGCATGGTGGCGCTGTAATTTTTAAATACGTCTGGGTGCCCCGGGTGCCCATGTAATTTTTGGGTGCCGATTAGCATCAGCGCCACCATGCCACATCTCTTGTGTAACTCTATGATTTTTCACCCTACGTATGTAAACACTGAAGGTAACGCGAACGCACACAAACTTTATGGAATCCAAGTTTCGGATGAATATAAGATTTGTTGCATCTGTCCCGTTTGGCGTAATAGCCCGAAAGTTTGGCCCCGTAATTTCCGTGATCCGCTGACTACGCGTATGCATTACCTTCGGCGGTAATAATTTTGAAAAATTTGATTTACTCGAAATTAGGGTTCCGTGGTTTTTGTGGATGTCATTACTTTCAGCCTTCAGTGTTTATATACTTTGTTTGTCACCGATCTGTGCAACTTTAGTACACAGATCGTGAAAAATGTATGCAAAGTGTTAGGCTGTAAACTTTGAGGAGGTCACGGAGGTCACCATTTTCATTTTATTAGAAATTAGCGGGAACACACCACTTTTGATGCTTTAAATATAAAAGCAAATTCACCACGATAATCATCACAAGATGTGAATTTTTTTTTTGCGACAACCAGCCATATTATCGTCCAGTGTCTCCCGCTTGGTCTCCCGTTTATCTGTATCAGTATAGGGTTCTTCCAAGCAAGATTAAGCCGAACAAAATGAAGCGAACACGAACCGATGTCACCCATAGAACCGTAACCACATCTTACTTTTCTTTGTTATTTTGACAATTGTATTGTTAATAATGTTATGGCTCTATGGATGACGGTTTGACATTTCATTTAGCCTTGGAAGTAACTTGGGATAAACCTTGGAGGAATTTATCCATGCAAAAATGTTAATAGACAGATATATTGTCAAATTTTTCGCATGTGAGTCTGATGTTGAACCCAAACTTTTTAAGCATTTCTTTTGCACTTCGTAGAAATACCACGGAAAAAGTAGTTTACAGCCTTTGTGACAGAACAAAGGCTTACACGTTAATTTAAGGTCGTGTTATATTGCTAAACGTATGACGTTTCTCATTATTGTGTAGTTTGCAAATTTGTACAGGTTTATATTAATATACTGTTATAAATCAACGTAAATATAGTGGGGACGTAATGCCATATATAACCAAATCAGATTATGCAGTGACACGAAAGTTCGATACAAACGCCATCTCATCCCTTTATTAAAAGCCAAAAATGGAATAGAAAGTCGGGTCATCTGTTGTGAGATAGTGAAAATAATTTGTGAAATACAAGTAAATCGTAGTTAACCATTGTAAAAATGATGTCATTGGCATCGAACTTATGTTCTAAACCGCGCGTCTGAATGGCATTACCTCTTCATTATATTTACCTGGGTTATGATGGAGAGTGTTTTAAAGGGGAAATGTTATTTCTTCAAATTTTCGCATTATACGTGCAATTTAAAATAAACAAAGAGTTTTAATTGGCTCAGCCCCTTTAAGCAAGAAGGAAATGTTATTTAATAAAACGTTTATCATAAAATTACTTACGGAAATTAAGCAAACGACTAAATAAAAGAGTTTTGATACTTGGACTTTTGACACTTCTCGTAAGTTGTTTGGTTTAATTTTATTTGGTTTAAAAATATTTCAGGAATCGGTGAGTTCAACAAACTATCCTTGGAATGAGGAGATGATATGTTCCTAAAAAACGTGAAAACCAAATCGTGTGAGGAGCGAGAGCCAACGCACTTCAAGCAAAAGTGGTTCAAGTGACAGCTGCCAAATAGAGTACTATTTTGTATGAAAAATGTTTCCAGATTTTTTCAAGTGCCAAAATTTGTTTGATACACTCTTCCGTTTTAGTACTCTATTTAGAAGACCACTGCTTAAAGTGCGTTGGAAGAGCTCAAAAACAAAACACCGAACACCATGTGGATTCAACTCAACATGTAAAAGCGCTCCCATTCCAAACATCGATATTACAGCAACAACATGAAGTATGCGCTGTGTGTTGCATCGCTTGGCGTCGACAGCGCCGCTTCAGTCAAAAAATTAGGTTTCAAACCAAATAGCGAATAAGTAAAAAAATGTAGAAAATAATGGAAATGTACGCGAAGCAACGTAATTTCATACAATTGGCAAAGGGCACAGCAACATAAATCCGTGAACAAATCTTATTCCATCGATCAAAATACCATCATTTGAGCTGAAATTTGACATTTCGATTGCATTTAACAAGTTTGACATTCATCGTGTGTTTGAAGAAAAATTATTTGCAACCAAAAACCCAACACTTTTTTCTGTATAAACGAGAACGACAAAATGATAATTAAAATGGTTTTTGTTCGTGAAGTGATGTAACGCAAAATACTTCATTCAATTGATATGAATTCGAGTGAGACTTTAATCGATCAAAAAATGTCGCTAAACTGAATTGTTTGAACGTAATTTTTCGCTGATTTTTGATAAATATTGTGTGATTTGTGAGAATTACTGGGCGAATATCGTGCGAATAATTCATAAGTGATTTGTCGACGCCACCTCAAATTAAAATTGTTTAAAATAGCTCTGTTTACAGTGGCACACCACTTCGGAGTTTTCTTTTTTGTTTTGTTTATTGACCGAATTCGAATACATTACGCTTCTCCGGCACGTTAAGTGCGAACTGTAAGCCGACTTTATTTATTGTATCCGACCGATTAACACAGAGAACTTGCTAACTCACGCTAACAATTTAGTTGAAATTTAGCGAATTCCGCAGAGCTACACGGTCCCTGTAAATAATAATTCACCAGACACTGTGCACGTCAAATGGATGAATGTAATGCAAACGACAGTATAATGTCTGACTCGGACTGTTCCTCCGGTAGCAATGCTGATACCTCGTCATCGGATAGCGACAGCAATTCGGAAACATCGAACGTTATTTTGGAACCAGCTCGAATACTGAAGCAACACCTGGAATTGCCGAAAGGCCTATGTGACAATGTAAATATTTTCAATGAATTCTTCTCTCTGGACACATGGAACAATTTACCGGAGCCGATCAAAGATCATTTAGTCAGTTTTCTACCAAATTTCACCACCGACCCGCTGGTCAATCGACGTGAACAGGATGCAACCGTAGAGCGATTTTTCAAACACGAAATTCATCGATTCGGTGCGTCGCCGTTACGTGATTTCCAGAAAAATCTGGAAGAAGGCAATTTCCAACCGGACATATCGAGACTTCGGTCGAACATCCAGAAGTCATTGCGTCGCGAACAGAAATTCCAGGAATGCGAACACTTGAGCCGGCTGGCCAAATCGTTGGCATTGTCCCGAGAACGGTTACTGAAAGCTGCCTACGAATCACCGTACGGAGCAACGCTCAAAGTGGAACGAGTCATTCATGGAACCAATAAATTGTCAACCAGTGCAGCGGCTATGCGCGCAAAGAAACGGTATTTTCAAGATATTACCGTCATTTCCGAGGACGTTGGATTGAATCCGTCATTGACGGATGACGAAAATTATCCAGAGGGACCACCGGCCCAATTGTCAAGGAAGCAACGAAGACATCTCAGTGGCATTCAGGTAAGTTTTCTGATGGAAAATTTTCCTTGCCGGACGGAGGACTAATGCTACCGATTCTATTCAGGGTGGAGCTGCAAGTCCCGGTGCTGAATTACGGATACTGGGAACATTATCGTCACAAGGTGGTACATTAGATCATTTGGTTGGACCTGGTGGAACAGCCGCTTTGTCCGAAGACTTCTACCGACAGATTATACAGCAACATCGGAAGCGGAAAGTTGAAGAATCGGTGAGTCTCTCAGTCAAGTCATTTCCGTTGCTTTTCTATTCGATTCACACTAATCCCGAATTGACGTTTCTTTTTCTCGGCAGGATCATCCCGAACTGGATACGAAAGGCCTTAATCTCAACGACATCTTCGAGAGAACGCAACTGTCAGCCGGCCATCGACGTCAAATAGCTCAGGGATCCAAACAGGGTTCCACCAAGAAGGCAATCAAAATCAAAACTGAACCGCAAAATTCCACGACGGCTGCATCGTCACCGCTCGACAATTCGGAACATCACATTTCCGGATTCCAGCAACAGCTGAACAAGTCACAGTCTCTGCTGATGATCGGTCGAATGAATTCGCAAGCCGGAAACAGTGACAGCGACGACGATTTGGACATAAAACAGGAGCGAATATCACCGACCGAATCGAAATCGGCCACTTCACACCGGAACAATCACGGACCGAAGGCGAAACGGAAAATGAATTCGACGTCAATGGCAAAGAAGATGGCCAAGAAAATGAAACTGAGCGGAAATGTGCCGTTAGGCCATTCGAATGCAAACAGTTCGTCGGTTCGTATCAAAGAGGAAAACATTACCATCCACCATGAGCCGATTGTTAGCATAAAATCCGAACCGGCGACCATTACACCATCAATAACCACGATGAGTAAATATGTCAGCTCGGCGAAGCCCGTTACACTATCCGATCTGGACGGCATTGATATGATGAATCTGCCCATCGATTTGGAAGACTGTTCGAACATCGACATCGTCAATGACGTCGACGATAATCAAATTGTGTACAGAACGCCCGAATTGATGCAGGAGACGCACGTTTGCTATTTCTCGTTGATCCGAGACATTTTCTGCTCGACGCAATACCACCGAACGACAATGGACACATTGCAAGATAAGGTGTCGTCATGGCTATCGAATCCAATAACTGCCTTGAACGATTGGTACAGTCAAGCAGACGACTGGTTCAGCTTACTCTCATCGGCGATAAACTTTCTGGCTGGTGACTTTGCCGACCAGCCGGAAGATTTCGTTCCGTATTTGGAGTACAAGAAGAGCATGCACATCTATCAGTGGATCGGTGCCGGACGGGACAGTGATCAGCACTTGAGTCCGTTATGTGAGTACTGGCTGAACCGACGAAACGAAATGGGCGCCACACAATCCGGTTTCAGTGACGACGATGACATGCAATTGAACGAGTTGTCGCATGGTAAATACAACAGCGGCAGTGAATTGAATGACAGTGGAACGATTGCCGATCGATCGCTATCGCCGTTATTGCCGCCACGTTGTCCAACCACTTGGACTGTTGGAAAGGCGAGCGCTGCCGAAATCGAAGAGTTTCGTCAGCAAGAACGTCGTCGATTTGAAAATCCTCACATGTCGTTTACGTACCGCATGCACGGTTACGAAAGTGTGGTGGGTCCGGTGAAAGGAATTTACACTCAACTGCCAGCGTTTACCAAAGCTCGCGGTCACAATATGCTAACGATTGACCGGCCGAATTTCGTGACAATTCTGACATTGGTGCGAGATGCTACGGCCCGTCTACCTAATGGTGAAGGAACGAGAGCTGACATCTGCGAACTACTGCGATCGTCACAGTACATTAATCCGGAGGCGGCCGATAATGTGCTGCAAACCATTGTCAGCGGTGCATTGGACCGGATGCACACGGAAAATGATCCGTGCGTCAAGTATGATCCGAAGCGCAAAATTTGGATTTATTTGCACCGTAACCGAACGGAAGAGGAGTTTGAGCGAATGCATCAGCAATTCCAAGGGAAGAGTAAGCACAAGAAACAATCGACGAGGAAAATCAAAACCATCAAAACTGGTAAAGCCTGTGTCATTGCCAAGCCAACGGACGTTGTGCCAAACATTCAACAGAAATCGGTTCTGGTTCCCATTACACGAACTGCAACAGTTCTGCCACAAACTAAGCCCAATGTTCTTTTCCCATCGACACCAATCCAGGCGACAGCTAGACTATTACCATCCTCGCAGGTGGTTGTGACCAATGAACCGAAACTGAAATCCGACGCTCAACTGATTTCATCTCAACCGTCGTTCCAACTCCCGGCTCTCAGTTCCATCCAGAGTCCGTCATTGGTCCAAATATCGAATCAGCCACCACTGCTCAACAAACTAACGTCGAAAAGTCCTGCCATCAAAGCCGAATTGGTTCCGATCAAACAGACCAGCATCCAGAAGATGGACAGAATGGAACATATCGATGTGGAAGCGTCACTGGAAGCACATACGACGCCGATTTTAGTGAACAAAAACTCGCCGCAAATGCCCAGTCTGATTGTGGACAATAAATTCTCAAAGATTATCAATCAAAAGACCAAGAAGCAAGTACCTGCGTTGGTGACACCGTCATCAAACTTACCGAATGCAATGTCGTCGTTAACAACTGCCACGGCGTTGTCGTCGACCACCCCAATCAAAGTCTCTACATCCAGTGGCATCCAAACGGTGCACGTTTCATCGGCGTTCACCGTGCCCGGCAAATCAATGACGACAATGACGTCGGGACAGTCGATTCTAATCAATCAAAATCAGTCGCAACCTCCTCTCTACGTAACAAATAAGAAAATCATCAAACCGCCACCGTTGGTACCGCAATCGTCACCGTCAAACCAGAATTTCATTATTCCCATCAACATCAGCCTTAATCAGCCGATCAACAAAGCGGCAATCAATCAACAGAGTGCTAAGTTGATCAAAACTACAATGCCAGCTCTGACGAGTACGTCAGCACCAAAGTCGCTGTTACAACAACAACAACAACAACAACAACAAGTGCTCAAACCGATCCAACGAAGTGTGCAACCCGGTAAGAGTCTAATCAATCCATCTGTGGCCGCGGCAAACATCACACTTCAACAACAACAGAAGCTACTCAGTTCCAACACACCGAATGCTCAAGTTCAAATCAGGGCACAACAGCAGCCAAAACTCACGGCAACTACGGTTAAAGCCCAAGGAACAACAATGTCACCGGTTCAGCAGCGGCAAATTTTACAGAACATAATTTCCCAACAACAAAAGCAACAAAGCCAGCGCCCGAACATGATCAGTTTGGTGTCGTCGAATTCGGTGATTGTAAATTCAACGCAGTCCAACCAAATACAAGGCTCCCAATTCCAAGCAGCTATGCAATCGCAACAAACGCTGCAACAGTCAAAGACTGTAATCGTTTCGCAACCAAATTTAGTTCAAAAAATTGTCACCAATCCGCCCACAATAGCCGCATCCATCAATTCCACCACATCCACGCCATCCGACTCAAATCCAATCAATTCGCAAATCATTCAAATCCATCAAATGAACCAACAACCCGGCAAAGTCCAACGTGTTTCGGCTGCCAGTCTAACGCCACAACAGCAGCAAAGCCTCTTGCAATCGATCAAACAACAGCAAATTCGAGTTCAGCAGACTGGTTCACCGCAACAACAAAGTCTGATTATAAAGCAGCAGCAAGTGCTGCAACAAATTCAGAAGCAACAGTCAACGTTGATTCAACAGCCAGTTGGTTCGCCGAAGCCAGGTAAGATTTTCGAGATTTTTTTCATCGATTTTTGACATTACATATTGTGTTCGCCGTCCACCAGGAACATCACTGCTCACGTCAAATGCTACAAGCCAAGTGCCAACGATCATTGCATCAGTTCCTCAATCGATGTCAACGTCCGTGCAGCAGCCACAACAGACCATAACTCGAATCGTCAAACCGGGAACAGCTACACTCGTTTCGTCGAGTGGCCATCCAGTGTCCACAGTTCGAGCGACCACATCATCGAATGCTGTAATGGCCAAGGTGTTCACCAATTCTGCCGGACAAATCATTTCTCTCGATAGCATCCTGCAGAAACAAGGACTCGCTCCCGGCACAACGTTACGAGTGGCTGGCGCGAAACCTGGTCAAACGAGTTTAATTCAATTGGCTAGCGGACCCGGTTCACAAATCACACAATACGCTGTGGTGTCGCAACCACGAAATTTGATTTCATTGGCTCAACCACAACGATTGATAACGACACAGGCTGCATCGTCGACCGTGCAAACGACGTTGGCATCAGCTGTGAAAACGGAAACGGCTACTGCAGCACGTCCAGCAACAATCTTACAACAAATTCAACAGAGTCAAAGCGTGGCAAGTTCGACGCAACAACAACCGAAATTAGTCCAATCGATAACGCCGCAACAGCTAGTGAACGCTACCAAAGTGTTAGGTGTGCAAAGCGTTCTACCCGGCAATCGCTTGAAGCCGGGCATACGCATGGTGAACGCATCGAATTTGAATGTGGCCCAGTTTGCCGGTAAACCGATCATCATAGCGAGTAAAACAGCCAAAACTGGAACCACACAGCAGCAAAATGTTATATGGCAACAGCAAGGCACATCCGGCTCGAATAGCACCAATTATGTGATCAGTGGACAGTCCGGTTTGAAGGTGCAAAATAATGTGCTGTCCCATTTCGAACAACCGACATCGCAGACGCAAACTGTTATGTTTGGTAATCAAGTAGTGCGTCTCCAATCACCGAATCAAATTGCTGTGACAAATAGTTTGGCTGGCAACAGTAGTGGCAGGACAGTCATGCTGGGAACCGCTGGCCAAACGATACGCGTTCATTCACCTGCCCAACAGAATCAAATCGCTGGTAGTAATCAGCAACAACAGATCGTTTTACAGCAAGGCGTTAAGGTTCGTTCAATGATCGCATGCTCGTGACAATTTCCTTTCAATTTTTCGTTTTCTTTTGTTTTACAGACGGCCGTCAAAGTACCGCAAACCGTTGCATCATCGGGACAACAGCGAGTGGTACTAACCGTTCAAGGTGGAGGTCAAATTATTTTGCCACAAAATTTCCAAGGCGGGGCGATCAATTTGAAATCTCTGCAAGGTCTGAAAGTTATTCCGATTCAACAGCAAAACAAAGGTAAGTCGACGTTGAACAGTGGTCTTAGCCTTTGTATTCGATATTCGTTCGTTATTCTTTCGTGGACGGCATTAAGCGTATCACCAGCCGAATTGTCGCGACTGTTACTTTCGTTTCATCCAAGTATGTTCCCCACCATTAACAACACCTTGTTGTTTGACTGGTGTGAGACAGACTTTACGGACTGGGTATAAGGTGCACGAGCATGAAAACATCGACCAAAATGACCTTCGGTTAATTCGATCTTATATACGCCAGCAAAGTGTGAAGCGTTTCGGTAACTGTCCAACGTAGCCCATAGAGTTTTTAGCAATGGAGTAATGGACAGTCTTTTTCTACAACTTTTTTTTTTTTTTTTTTTTTTTAAATCTATTTATTTATTCAAAGCGAAAAAAAAGACTGCTCGCATACGGCGCTTTACAACACTTTAAACAATCTAAACTAAACAACACTTTACAACACTTTAAACCATCTATTCTATTGGTATGACCTAGTCTTGTCGTTTGTGTGAAGTGAACTTCATTTTTTATGCTTGTTGGGGTATCCTTGACCCAGAACGTCTTACCCTTTTACCAAATGGCAAGCGTAAGCGTATCCCTATAACTTAACCATTAAATCTCTGGGAATATTTTGTCGACTAGTGTTTGATACAATTAGTAGGTGGCATCACTGTATGGTCATTTTTGTTTTGACGACAAGGCTGTAGTGTCAAATAAAACAGTCCAAAAAGTTGCGAAAATTATTTAGCCCGCGAAAGCCCATAGAAATGGGAGTGAGTTGCAGCGTGTAAAGTCTTTTTACTCACCACACTACTAGAAAGTGAGTCATTACATCATTGACAGGAGCGCTTAAAATCATTTCACCGGAAACTTCGTACTGAGGGATTCTTTTGAAAAACAGCCTGCCCGAGTAGGTATTTGTCACTAGAGCCGAAAACCGAAAACACGCACTTTTCTTATGAAAATTCCTCCGATGCCAGGAAACGTACAAGGTTGTGTATGGTGTCATTGGAATTCTTCGAGTAGGAGAACTTGATCTCAAATTTACACCTTAACGGCACTTTCATCGAGGCTCTACCCAGGAAAACAGTTTTTGGAAGTTTTCACTGCTTTTCGGATGCAGAGGACCCACTTAAAGTTGGCCGAAATTTTTACCACTGTTTTGAACTGCTCATAAGTTAATTTGGTGTGGACGAATATTAAACTCAACAAGACCCTATTTGCCCCGAAAGAACATGCAATTACCTTTCCAATGACACCCTACACGACATTGTACTTTTCCTGGCCTCGGAGGAATTTCTATAGGAAAAGTGCATGTTCTGCTTGAAGAAGTGTCCAATTTCAGGCGGTTGTTTTTCAAAAGAATCCCTCATTTTGCTTTGTGTGATTGTGGCCCTTGCCTTCCACTACTCTGCAACACATAAACGAGCCATCAGAACAGTCGGAGCGTTTGCTGCGACTGAGCCCCGTACAAACCCGTATATCTATTGCGTACGTGAACCTAGTGCGTCTGTCACCCTACTTTGACCGTAAGCCTATGCGCCGGTTAAAGTAGTTAAAGTAAAATTATTATGTAATGTGTACATCTTAGAAATTGCGCATAGCGCAATTACGAAGCCCCGTACGACGTTCCTTTCAAATAAAACAAAAATTTCAAATAGCCCTAAAATTTTAATTTCTTGAGTATAAATACACATAGGCCCTAGTAGCGGCCTCAGTCCAAGGATCCAAATTTAATTTTTTTCAACTACATTCTATTCGGCCTTTGATTACCTTCAAAATGAAACAGAAATTACGAAAAACGGATGAAATTTACTCGAGTTGTATGTAAAATACGCATAGGGCCCTAGTAGCGGCCTTAGTCCGAGGACCCAAATTTAATTTTTTTTTCAACAACATTCTATTCGGCTTTTGATTACCTTCCAAATGACACAAAAATTACGAAAAACGAATGAAATTTACTCGAGTTGTATGTAAAATACACATAGGGCCCTAGTAGCTTTTCACTTCTAAGGCCCTAACTCACGGTCCACTCACCCGATTTTAAAAAACTTTTTTTTCCTGGATTGGTATTGACAATACCTATCATTTGCCGTGTCATTTACATTTCCATCGTTTATTTTGCCATAAATATCACCAAAAGACCTTAAATCACTTAGGTGGCCCTAACTCACGAAGGGCCGACCCGAATATGCCCATCTTCGAACTTAGCCTCACTATTTTGACTATCTTTCAGGGAAAAAAAAAATTTTTGAAATCGGATTTGATTTACTCAAGATATCGACGTGACAGACAGACGGACAGACGGCCCAAATTTTTATTGCGGATTCGTCATCTATGAACATAGGCAAACACTTTGCCCTTACCGTCTGCTTCGAATTCCATCAATTACACACGGCATCGTAATCCTATAAGCCCCTTCGTACTTCGTACGGGGCTAAAAACTTAGTGGAAAAGAGATGCAGGATTTTCAGAGAGTAAGCGTATGAAATTCTCTCACAAAATCTTGCATCTCTTTTGAACTTAGTTTTAAATGAATTAGTGAATGCAGTTCAGCGCTCACACGTGGCAAAATAAACAATTTTAAAAGAGGACGTAATCTGTCATTACTTCATTAGCTTGAACACCAAATTTTTCTATTTGGGATGGGACTAGTCAACGATCATTTTTCTAACAGCTTAAGACAATCGACTTTTTGTGAATGACAACGTCAACTCAACTGCCAGTACATTAACTCCGTCTTTTTTAAAAACATTTTTACAGGAACAAACGACGATCGTCAGATATTTGCCCAAATCATATCATCTCCACAAGCACCTCGGCCGCCAAACAGTGGCGAAAGCTAGAATTAAGAGTAGTATTTAAATGTTGTGTATTTTAGACGGTAAGTGCGAGCTAGATTATTATTCCCATATTGTGACAAAGAAAGAGCAAAATAAAGAAAACAAAAAATTCGTGTTTGCAAAAATACCGATTCAAAGGCATGCATCATACACACAACAACAACAACACCTAATACTGCTGGAAGTAATAATCTAAATTGATTTTTTATAAGTTAAATTCGAATTTTATCGATTCTCCTCTCAATGTAAATAAAAAATAAACAAAAAATGATTAATCAATCGACGAATTGAAAGTGGTGAGAGCATGATGTGAATGTTATAATAGGCTAGGAGAATGGTGTGTGCTTTTCTCAATTTTATTTCGTAGACCGTTTGGGATCGAACGCAAATGACATCAATTGTAATTATTTTTTAAGACTTAATTTAAATTATGGAAAGAGAAACAATTCATTTTTACACGCAGTAATTACTACCCTCCTCCCCCCCATCTTAATGTTTAGATTTACTGAATTTAGCGTGTAGCTGATGTACATGTATGATATTTGAATATAATACTAAAATTATGGCAATAACGGTTCGTATTTTGATTTCGTTGACTCAATGGCTTGTAGGCAACGTTCTGAAAGGCTTCACGCACCAGGGCCTATTTTACGAAAACATGTTTCTCAAGTTTCTGAAAGTTTCCAAAATGTTTCTTAAAGTTTCTTAAGGAAACTTTTCTAGAAACTTAAGGAAACTTTGAGAAACTTTAGAAAACTTTTCAGAAATATTTTGGAAACTTTCAAAAACTTGAGAAACATGTTTCCGTAAAATAGGCCCTGTCACGCACTCACGTCGTTTCGGTCTCCGTTTAATTGACACTTTCTTAGAACATAATTTCGCCTCTTTTCAATTTTTTGGAACGAACTGTCACGTCTAGGTCAGAACGGAGTAAATGCTTGAGAGCTTAAAGCACGAAGCGCACTAAACTCCGTTTACTCACCGTTTATAGAAATAGAGAACAGTTTTCATTGAAAACGGTGAGTAAACGGAGTGTAGTGTGATTCATGCTTAATGCTTGATTTCCACTTACCAAAAAAGTACTCAACGTGAGCTAGCCTGACCTGACTTGACCTGACACATTCAAGCCTGGCGCCTTTGCACACGACCAGAAGGATATGAACGTTGAAACTTTGGTAGCACAAAGTGTTACCGACAGAAGCACCTATTGATCCTCCAAGTTATATAATGAACGTAAGTCCAAAAATAACAGCACTGGCCCGCAACTTGACATGAACAACTTAAAAATAACAACAACCACCGTCGGTCGGCTTGTAGCCGGACTAAGCTACTAAATTTGTCTCAATATAGTTGAACATAGTCTTCATTGAAATTACCTGTAAAATCAGAGAACCTGATTTACCTGAGTCAGTTACAAATTAATTCGTGTCTTACCATCTGTCTTACCATCTTCGCGTTTCAATAACAATGAAATTCGAGTACCAACTGCAAAACATTTTCTTAACCGAAATCATTTTGTATCGTTCTTCTTCGGCGAAGTCATCTTGATTTTCTTATGGTTTTCGGTTTTCCTCCACCTTGGAATGTTCAATTTTTTTTTTTCGTTTCCACTAATTTTGGTTGGAGACTGGACTCACTTTCGAAATGATTGATTGTAGAACGGCCTCTTTGATTTGTCGAGCGACTTCACCTGCTCTTTGCAGAAATCTGTGTCGGCTCGTGTTTCAGCGGCTACATCTTTCTAATCACTTCATGAAATACTCAGAATTTTTGGTGGAAGTACTCAATGTGAGAGACAAAATTGCTTTGTTTACTTGTCAGCTCGCTCTCTCACTGTTTTCTCATGGAGCACTTTTTGTTGAGAGGAAACCATACTTTAAGTCAAGTAAACAAAGCAAAAATTGGTAAGCGGAAATTAAACCTAAGGCTGTTGACGCATTTAAACGTTTAGCACTTTTCTTGGCGGTGAATACATTTCAAGTGAATGCGTTAATCCGTACTTCACTCCGTTTAGTTTAGTATGAGTGGGTGGGGCGAACCCCTGCACCTAAGCCTACAGTGGGCCTGTTGTGCTTACCCATTTATAATTACCTACAACCTGTTTGTTATGTTGAGGTAATCGAGTATATGGTTAGGTGAAATGCTCCAAATTATGTTATGTGGGAGGATGTAGGATGAAGATGCGGGAAAAGGCAATAAAAACGCATAAGATTCTATTCAGTACAATTAGGCCGTGTGTCACCGCACATTCTTTAAAAGAATTAAAAAATTCTCAAATAAGTTGACATTTTCAGTCTGAACATTTCTGACAACAAACTTGATGTAAGCCTACACGCCAAATTTTCCAATTTTCAACAAACTAATCCTCGCCGAGTTAATACTGCAAAATACGAATACGACACACAATTTGTGACTTGGACTTTGCCAAACAAAAACAAATTGACAATATAGTAGCATTTCAGTTGATCGCTAACAAAAATCGAATACACACAACATTGTCCTGCAAGTTCACCACACTAATTTTAACTGAAAGCCAGACTTCCACTTCCAAGGTCTTTAGGCAATATATACCTTGCGCTTTGCGTATTTGTGGGGAACATGCAAAAGTTCATCACAGTAGGCTATTGAACCCACTAAAATCTAATTTTAAATCGCTAGAATAATTCCATAAATCTAAATGTGATACTAAGAAACCACGTGTTTCAATAAGTCCTGGGAGCGATCCTGAAGACATGGACCTAATCTTTTTGGGCTGAACGGCGTACTTTCGTTCACTTTTCCAAGCCCTCTCAAGAAATATCACTAAATAACTAAAGAAATCCAACATTACATCTACATTACACATTACATTACACATTGCACATTACATTACATTACATTGTAATGTAATGTAATGTAATGTAGCGTTACAAACTGCATCTTTGATTTCTGAAGCCAATCGGCGAGATAAAATTTTTTGCTTTGCGAACTTTTAAAGTACTCATAAAAGTTCACCAAAGTGCGCTGCTGAACCCAGAAAAAGTTAAGCCCGACTGTCTAGATTCGCTCCCTGAACCTTGCAATATTACGTAATATTACGTAATATTGCAAGGTTCAGTGAGCGAATCTAGCTACTAATACCCAACTTTTTCTGGGTTCAGCAGCGCACTTTGGTGAACTTTTGTGAGTACTTTAAAAGTTCGCAAAGCAAAAAATTTTATCTCGCCGATTGGCTTCAGAAATCAAAGATGCAGTTTGTAACGCTACATTACATTACATTACATTACATTACATTACAATGTAATGTAATGTAATGTGCAATGTGTAATGTAATGTGTAATGTAGATGTAATGTTGGATTTCTTTAGTTATTTAGTGATATTTCTTGAGAGGGCTTGGAAAAGTGAACGAAAGTACGTTCAGCCCAAAAAGATTAGGTCCATGTCTTCAGGATCGCTCCCAGGACTTATTGAAACACGTGGTTTCTTAGTATCACATTTAGATTTATGGAATTATTCTAGCGATTTAAAATTAGATTTTAGTGGGTTCAATAGCCTACTGTGATGAACTTTTGCATGTTCCCCACAAATACGCAAAGCGCAAGGTATATATTGCCTAAAGACCTTGGAAGTGGAAGTCTGGCTTTCAGTTAAAATTAGTGTGGTGAACTTGCAGGACAATGTTGTGTGTATTCGATTTTTGTTAGCGATCAACTGAAATGCTACTATATTGTCAATTTGTTTTTGTTTGGCAAAGTCCAAGTCACAAATTGTGTGTCGTATTCGTATTTTGCAGTATTAACTCGGCGAGGATTAGTTTGTTGAAAATTGGAAAATTTGGCGTGTAGGCTTACATCAAGTTTGTTGTCAGAAATGTTCAGACTGAAAATGTCAACTTATTTGAGAATTTTTTAATTCTTTTAAAGAATGTGCGGTGACACACGGCCTAATTGTACTGAATAGAATCTTATGCGTTTTTATTGCCTTTTCCCGCATCTTCCTAGGCATTTGGCTCTTTCAGTTATGTACGCTGGGCATTTACATAGGAAGTGTTCGGATGATTCTATTTCTCCACATTTGTTGCAGTGGGGGTCGTTGTGTACGCCGATTGTATGGGCGTGTTTGTTTAGGAAACAGTGACCTGTGAGGACGCCGGTGATTCTTTTGATTCTTTTCACTCCGTTTACTCACCACCACCGCTTGCGCTACAACAATGGAAAGAGAGACCAGTTTTCATTGTCTTCAAAAAGTGTTGCGCGCGTGGACTGACCCGTATGGGTCTTTTTGTGGGATTTAGCTTTCTTGGGTCATAAGAAACATCTTTTCTTCGAACGGTAAGGTGGCGTGGCGGTCGCTTTTTGAAATAATGAAGAAAACTCAGGTTTTTCTCACTAGTTTCCATAGAGTAGGAGAAAATGACAAAAATGAATTTATTGACTGATATTGGTTAAAACCCAGACGGGCAATCAATAAATTTGGAAGAAAATCGGGCCTAAAACACGTTCGACACGTTAAGATCGATTACTTTCGTGACAATTATCTCGAAATGTATCTGCTTCCTATTGGTGTCTTCCACAAATCCCACAATTCCTAACAAATCGTTTCAACGGTCACGGTCATGCCATATAGAACACAGATGTTCTCAAGCTACTTTTAATATTGCATCCGTCGTAAACTATTTTTACACATGACCCGACAATCGCATAATGTAAACGAAACATTTTCTTTTGGCGGAAGTCATAAAAAACTTGTTGTATCTATCCGCGAATCCTCTGTGTGTTGATTTGAAACTTTTATGATGGAAACATCTTTGTGGGCGGATGTATCATTGAAATATTACAACAGTTTCGTTCTTTGTTTATGATGACCTAATCTTTCTTCGTTTGTATCAAATCAAATCGTTTTAAGATTTCACAGACGGCAAGCATATCAACAATTATATCTGATACGTTGTCATATGTGCGCCGCGAAAACTCTTATTTTGTTCACTCATACACGGTGAGAAGATGACGTTTACCTCTAAATATTAGAATTGACAGTTCAGGTTAGAAAATGTTTATTTTCACACCGTGTGTGTGTCAAAATAAATATTTGCATGACAAAGGATAAAAGTTTAGTTTTCGTGTGAATTTTGTTGATCTGAGACGAAGCCCAGGTCAATAAGTTCTATGAAAAAAACAGTTTTCATTTTTACTCCCGACGTTTGTAATGGATTTGAAACGCTAAAAGTGCGTCGAAAGTAGTGTTCGAAACGTGAAAAGTCATGCATGCTCGTGAAAAAGTAGAAAATTGAAACTTGACCTATTTTTAGCTCTCGCTTCGCTCTGCCCACAAACATTGATCTCGATGGAACTTACTGTTTTCTCTCCATGGTAAACAAAACAAGATTGAAGCAAAATCTGTTTCTCCACTATTAGTCTGTAACACACATTTTTACCTTCTGCTAGCGTATTCAAGTGAAAAGACAAATTGGAAAAAAACATTTTTTTAATGAAAAATTCTTCAAAGAAAGATATATTTCTCTGACTGAAAATGCATTTCTGAATTTAAGTAAATTATTCCGTTCATCTGTTCAATCGAACTCAAATTCAATTTTTCTTTTTCTATGCTAACCATAATATCGAACACCAGTTTCGCTTTGTTTATACATAACTCGCTTAGAACGTGATTTACTTACTTCCAAGAAAGTGAACGATGCAAATTGAACATATGACGACGATCGGCCAACCAACCGACCATTTATACATAATATTCCATGTTATATTTGTGTACATATAAAATAACCGAATTAATTGTGTGTATACGTTTAAAAGAAATAAACGAATTAAAAATGAAAATGAGGGAAAAAACGATGAGATTGGAAAATTGTTACACATTTTCACACACGTTTCGTTCGCTTCTCATTTCTATTATCATAGCACTCAAGCTTACAAGCACTGACATAGAAGAGACGTGGAGTCTGATGAAATCATAGTAGAATCTGAGTTTCGTTCTATAAAGGCGGGAGGCTTGTTATCTTTTTGTTACACAAACTACCTAGAACCTCTTTTACACTAAGTTTTTTATGCGAGAGTAGGGAGTAAGAACCATTTCCATACGAACGTTTACAATCGAAAAAATCTCCCATCAAAAATCCGATTTTTTGTTTTAATCAAATGAATCCCTAAAGAGAAGATTTTAGAAGAATAGCCTTACAGGGCCCACTATTGCGAATTTTAGTTACAGAAGTTACTGCAAATTGTTGAAATTTTAATTTACCTAGATTTAACTGTTTCCGCTTCCGTTTTGGTAAATTGTGGTAAATTCAGCAAATTTTTGGTAAATTTAGGAAATTTTCAGTAAATAAATTTCCCAACTTCACTGGCAGCCAAACGATTTTTCGGATTTAAACGTTCCTCCTAAAATGGTCCTTACTCCCTTAGTGTAAACAGACTCCTAATTTGTGAGATGTTATGTTAATGTTCATGCTTGTATCTAAAGTGCTATGCTAAAGTCTCTCGATATAAAGTTCTTCATTTAACGATCTTTGGCAGTTCGAGAACATATGCATTTACAAAAAGTGCTGTTATGATGTGTGCGCCTATACTAATAACTATTAGTCTATTATTCGACGACAGTGAATGAATATTGACTGGTATGGAATTAGATGCCTGGGCCGCCTGTGTTAACTATACAATCGATCATATACTAACAAAACAATCGGAGTGGAAAATATTTGTCGAATTCACTGTTCAGTGTAAGAGATGCTGTTTCGATAACTGGAGCACGCAAAAAGGGGAACATGTGCGTTAATTTGAAAATATTCAATTGTACCAAATGGTTCTTTGTGAAATACATTTTTCTGGTAAGGTATTTGAGACACTGTGTGAAAGGATCGATTTCTACAAAAATTGGATTTTTTTTGTCATCAAAAGTTTCTGTGGATCCTGTCACTGTTTCTGGTGTTCTGTAAGTCATACAAATTTTATTATGACGAACCGGAGTATGAACGACTAAAGAAAATTGTTGGGGTGAGTGAAATCATCGTTTTTTCAACTCTTTCTTTCAATAGTGAATCCAAATTGTGAGCCTAATAGAAACGGCTAGTCATCCGCTATCAACAAATATGACAAAAATAAGCGATGCATCTTGCAAGTGTTTCCTTTTTACAGCGAAATGTTTGATAGAAATATTGAAGTAATAGATTTTGTAACAATCACTAGCGGATGCTGCGCTATTAAAGTAGTAGATTTATTGCTTTAGTGAGGTGTGACCTCATTCAAATTTCAAGTTTTAGAATACCAAACAACAAAAGCTCCCAAAGAAGCTCTCAATAAAACACTACATGAGTTCTCCAACGACACCTCCGTCAACATGTTCCTAATTCATTTCAAGAACTCATTTCCTTTCGTAGCATGGACTCTGCATTTCACGGGCAACCGCTCCTGTACTGTACTTCCTTGTTGCGATTTCCATTTTACCGGTGTGTCGCACTTTCAATCAAATCATCCATTGCATCTTAAGACGAATATCGACATTTTGCTTAACATTTTACTTGGAAAACATTAAGGTCTTGCACATGACATTCAGCATTGGACTGGTTTTAGTGTCTGGTACGTATATATACGTAAATAACCAGGGTCTATTTGTGTGTAACTGAGAAAGTCACATCTGAAAGCTTTTAGTGAAACAATTTCACGAACATATAGGCCCTGGTCATGATGTCCATTAAAAAATTTTATGGCCGGAAAAACGTTCTAATAAATTCGTTTTATGTTTTAAACAGTTATCCATGCTGTGGCGCATACAATAAATGCAAAAAATTTCGTACAATTTTATGACTGGCAGCATTTGGATCTGAACTGGGCAAGGGGGACGAATGATGTAACTATAAAGTGATTCAACTATTCAAAATCTTCCGGGTTTTGTCAGTCGTTTCTCGTTCACAGTCTTACCTCAGATTGATATTTGCCACACCGACTGGATTTTCCGGATGCTTTATGCTGTTTGCTTTGATTGTAATGTGGATCTCATCCACACGTCCCATTCGTCACTATTACTACAATTGCTATTTGGCATTGCACCATCTATTTATGCTGATGGTGTTGGTGCTGCTGTACTTTCACTCGTTGGGGTAAGTTGGCAATCTTTGCGAATTACATTTTTCAATTACATCAGTGTGAGATTGGCATTCGTTTCAAAAGAATGTAGTTCCAATTCTACGTGTATTTAGCTATTGCTTCTGAAGAACTTTGAGGAGTGCAATGTCACTGATTTCAAATGAACCTTAATGCACGTGATAGCTAGTATTACGTGCGGGATGGCGTAGTGGCTTAATTATTTTTCTTTCGTTGATAACGTCCCCAAGTTCACTCAAAGGTTCATAATTGGGGCAGTTGCTGTGTGTTTAGAATTTCTAGTCTACATTTAGGCGAGACAGCAGTTATACGCCTTAGTTTCCTCAAAGGTTATCCTCTATACTTCGAGGCGTTGCGTGGGTTGTTATTGTCGTAAAAGGCTGTTAGTGAGGTCTAAACAACGAAACAACGATTTGACTGTTCTAAAGGATTTTCTTAGTTTTTATTTACTTCTCGCCAGCAATATCATTAAATTCCAAACCAACGTTGACCTCCCATGTGCACACGATGTCAACGCTACTGATGAAACGTGTCACAACAAGGAACAATTCTCTTCTGGCGAACATAGAGTAAGCGCGTGATTTGTTTCGTCTTTAATTTGCTGAATGTTTCGTTAACCAATCTTCTTGCACAAATAATTAGGGGTGGATATGGCCAACGATTGGCTTGTTCATATACTTAGCGGACGCCTTCGTCCGATTCATAAAACGAAATGCGAATGACGTTGTGCTTCACAATATGCAAAAGTTCCCGGGCAAAGCTGTCTTCCTGCGTTTGGGTCTCAATAAGAGTAAAATGAACATACGACCGGGCCAGTATATTTTACTGCAGTGCCTGAATATATCTTCATTGGAATGGCATCCATTCACAGTCACTAAGGTACACGGCTTGCCATTTCCTAATCTATTTTTTCGAAGGAAAAACCAAATCTATTCAACGCCACATCGACAGGTCCCTACCAAAACCGATCATACATTCACCTTGCTCATCGCAACTCGGGGTGACTGGACAATGGAACTGTACGGAAAAATGTCGTCGCGGTTATGCTTCCAAAAGCATCAAACCATCAAAACATATCATAAGCGTCCGCCACTAAAATTCCTTGTCGATGGACCATTTCCCAGCCCATTGGAGTCGATATTTCAACATAAAATTACGTTGTGCGTGGCTGGTGGTGTGGGTATAACTCCGTTTATATCGGTACTGAATGATTTGCTTTATAAGTTGCGGAAAGAACCGAGTCGCATACATTTGACATGGGTGGTTACGCATGTGGAACAGATTTTGTGGTTTTCGAGTATTTTTGAGCAGCTGATGGAAAAGGTTAGTACCGAAATTGATCCCTTTTTTACCAGGTGCGGTCAAAGTGTTAATTCAAATCAATTTTCAAGATCCTTCGGTTTCTCACAGTTCTTTATTGAGTCAGTCTCTTCTGTACACAGCTAAAATGTTACAATCGTCTTCGTAGTCATTGATGTTAATGACTGCTTTCACAGCCCATTTGAATCCATTATGTCCACAAAATTTAGGATCCAATGGTAGCGGATCGGTAACAATATTACAGTCACTTCGTGGGCCAATTATCAACACCACATTTCCATCGTATGCTTCGATGTACTTATCGAATGCCGATCTGTTATTGAAGTAGCAGAATAATAGAGCAAAATTGTCAACAGTTGAGGCACTTTCCCGAAGATATTCTGTGCTCGGTTCATCGACAATGAATTTCACTTTAATGAATTTTGCTGGAGAGTAGTTGGATGACCACAGTGAATGTTTCAGTTCGATGCCACTGACTGGTAGTCCTGTCATTTCTTCTAAAAGCCATTCCAGTAAACCCGATCCGCAACCAATGCTTAGGACACTTTTAACACCATTTTCTGCTAGAACATTTTTGAGTTGCAGCAGACACTTTTCACTGGGCCAGGCCCATAAGAATCGAGACTTTTCGGTCAACGAATAATGCTCACTCAATTGGATGATTTTCTTCCAGTCTCGACTAGCAATCAGTTCCAATAAGTGACCCTCCAAGCCATCCATTCTTAATTCAACAATTTTTGTGCGTTTTTCGACGGAGTTGAATTATTAACTGAACTGTAAATAGCGCGACAAGACAGAGCTAGTGGAAAAAATTGTTGGCCTGGCACCAGAATTGCATCTAATAACCGATCTAAATTTACACTAAAATGTGGGGAACGTTACTCTCTGCACTATTTTCGAACGATGGGACATTGAAATTTTAAGTTCAATTAGCATCTTGTGCATTAACATAACGTGCGTGTGCGTTTCCTTCCGTATTTTGTTGTTTCGTTGGAATTGCGATGAGTTTAAAAGGAATTTTTGTTTCGATTCCAAACCTACAGTAATGTTCTTCTTATAGTAATAATTTCCGCAAGAACTCGACGTCCTGAGCTATAACTTCTTTAGAGTCGCGTAGACAGTAGTTCATTGACATCTTTAAGAAGTAAAAACCTTTCAGAATTGTCGGTCCCCTTTCTATTCACTCAGTTTAAACGAATTACCTCTTTAGTTGTGGCAACAGAACGCTCCGGATCGTTTGGACATTCAACTTTATGTAACAAAAAATTTCAACGCCCAAAAAATTGCTAAAATCTTCCATCAAGAGTCTTCGTTTGTTAAATCCAGAATACACTCGGGCCGACCGAATTGGTGCAGTCTATTCTCGTATTTGGACTTTCTCTATCAAAAGTACGTTCTCTTCGCTAACACTGTTCAATTTGAATTTGGATTTTTTCGATGAAATTTTTTTGTTGTTCATTTTACAAAGGCAAGAAGTTGCAGTGTTCAGTTCGGGTCCGAAAAGCCTGAATGCAGAAATTCAAAAAATGTGTCACGAAAAGAATAAACTTGGCTACAACTACTGGTTTCTACACCAAGGATTTCATTGAAATATCACAAATGGAAAACAAATGAAAAATTGTAACAACGGCTGACGAGAGGTATTTGAATAAAATTTTGTAAAATATCTTACCCGTAGCTTACATTGTTATCAACATTGTTACTCGGCCACTTCTTCTGGAACCGTTTGACATAACTTCTTTAATGTTTTTTCCCATTAATTATTGATTTAAGCTCTGCTCAAATAGCTAATTCTGAGGATTAAAGTTCTCACACATGGAAAAGTAGCTTATATGTAGCATCTCGGTGTTGATCTCCACACTGCCTCCGTATATAAACCACCCACTCCTAATGGAATGCCTAATTATGAATGCCACGAACATGTATGGTTCAAAATCTAGAACAAATTTGCTTAAATGATCTAAAAAAAGTGTTAATCACAAAATAATGGTTTCCCCCTCGATGTGACCCATATTTAGTACTTATTTTTCACAAAAACCTTTAAAATTATTTTCTTATTGGTTAACACATACTCGAAAATTATTCATAGAATTTCCTACGAGTCGGCCATTTTTCAGCGTGTAAGCAAGTTTTCGACAAGCGAGAAAAATTTTTGTTTGTGGAAAAAAGTTGAGACATGCTGCTTATAAAATGTTCAGGATAGTCCAAAGATGTTTTTAAGCCACTTTCCGCAAAAAATGTTTGGAGCGTGCCTTTGGTATGACGGTATAAAGTCAAAGTTTGGTTTCGACTTTCAAACTTCATTTCTGGCGAGTAAAAAAACTTTTTTTTTTGTTTTTGAGAAATATCGCCAAATCTTCGAACAACTTTGGGACAAGGTGTCACGGATTTTATTGACTTATAGCTCATTCGATTCGTTGAACTGATGCGAGTAAAACGTAGTACTACGTTTGGTGAAATTTATTTTGTTGTCGACGATCGAGGTAGTGAGGTCTGCGAAAAGGGGCACAAAATCGTTTTTTTAGACCCGTACGAAGTACTGGGGTCTTATAGGTTTACGCATACGTTTGTAACACGTCGAATTGGACTCCCTGAGTAAGGGGAAACCTATTGTGGTTGTCTAGAGATGCCAAATCCGCGAAAAAAAAAATGTCCGTCTGTCCGTCTGTCTGTCTGCACGATAACTTGAGTAAAACGCATCCGATTTTGAAAATTCTTTTTTTTCCCGTTTGGTAATGTCAAAAGACAGGCTAAGTTCGAAGATGAGTGATTTTGGATCGACCCCTCCCGAGCTGTGGCCCAATAAGTGCTTTACGGTTTTTCGAAGATATCTCCGGACATTTAAACGTTAAACTTGTAAGTGATACGTCAAATAAAAGGTATTTACAATACCGATCGACAAAAAAAAAGTTTATGGAAATCGGATGACCGACTCGTGAGTTAGACCCCTTGGTGTGGAACAGGCACAGGGCGGCAAGCAGTTTTTGCTTGTAGGTCGGCCACATTTGAACATATTTCGTCTGTTTTAGCTTTATTAGATAGGTATTGACCGTACCAATCAGGGAAAAAAAATTTTATGAAATTATGTTCTCCGGAGCGTGAGCTAGGTCTCTTGGAGTGAGCTCTTATCTGGCTACTCGGAAGTACAGTGAACGTTGTGTATTTTGACAATATCTCGAGTAAATTTTGACCGAATTTCATGAATTTTTTTTTGTTTGAAAGGTATTAACGAATGTAAAGCGTCGGTACTATTTCCGGTCTCCTAACAAAATGGCTGCCGGCGGCCATATTGGATTTTAGTAAAATAGAAATATCTTGGGAAAAATGATACTTAGAGAGTTTCTGGTAACATGGAAATAATTTGTTATGTGTGTGGGGTTTCAGGGATTCCATATACGGACATCTATATATACCTATATACAGCTATATTGAGCTATATACAGGCATATAGAGCTATATAATAGCATATATTTATCTGTGAAATGTTTATTTATAGTGAAATATAGGTAAATATAGCGGTATATAGCTGTTTAAATAGGAATTTATGAAATTTGTCTTCGTACGGGGCTGTCTATATTGCCTCCGGCAATTTAGTTGTATATGATAACAAGGCAAAGAGTGGATAATGTAAGTGATTTTAAAGGGAGAATAGTTTTTCAGCAGAGAAGAAAATGAAGTAAGAGAAATGAAGAGTTTCACATTAAAGGCTTTTGATACGAATAGGTGTTTCGTACGGGTCGGCGTTAGCTATGTTTTTGCAATTACTCGAGTGAAACAATTTCGGGAAAAAACTTTTTTAGCTACGTTTGAAGGTCTTGAAAAGACGCAAAATTTGAGTATACTTACCACCAGGTCCATGTTCACCTGACGGTGATATTAATGACTTTAGATGAAGAAATAGGTGATTTTCCGAAGTACCTGAACGGCTGCAGTGACACAAGTCCGAGACATGGTATGTATGGTGAGAGAGCCTAGCCTCTGTAGTACTGTAACATGCAAAAATATCCTTGGATAAGTTTCGCTGCAAAGGGTTGGAGCGGTTTTAGTGGAAGTCCACCCCAAGTCGACGAAATTTTATCCCTTTATTTCGTTTCTTTTTCGCTTATTTGAGGTTTTTTGTGCAGCTCTTCATGATTTATTGCTGATAGAAGTGAGATCAACTAAAATAAAGAATTTTTCGTTGTATTCACGTGGTTCTTATACCCTTGGAACCCAAATTTCGATCTATTTGGACTATTTTCTATATAAAAGTGGGATATGAAGAGGGATTCTTTTGAAAAACAGCCTACCGAAATCGGACGCATTTTCCAGTGGACTTTTTTATATGTGCCTAGAAAGGACTTCGACCCTAGAAGCCAAAACCACTCTCAAAAAAATTCTTCGAAGCTTTTGTGACTGGTGAAAGGGGCTCAAAAACCGAAAAATTGCACTTTTCTTACAAAAATTTCTCCGGGTACACGAGCCGTACATGGTCGTGTGGGGTGTCATTAGAAAGGTAATCACATGTACTATTGAGCCGAATAGAGACTCATTGGCTTTAAAATTAATCCACACTGAAATATGTGCAGTTGAAGTTTTCAACCGAAAACTTGCACTTTTCTTACCAATATTTCTCCAGTTACACGAGCCTCACATGGTGGTGTGGGGTATCATTTGAAAGGTAATTTTATGTGCTTTTGGGCCAAATAGGGTCTTATGGGGGTTTGAAAGCATCTACGATGAAATATGAGAAGTTGAAATGTTTAAGTGCCCATATTTCATCGCATATGCATCCAAACCCCATAAGACCCTATTTGGCCCAAAAGCACATAAAATTACCTTTCAAATGATACCCCACACCACCATGTACGGCTCGTGAACCTGGAGAAATATTGGTAAGGAAAGTGCAAGTTTTCGGTTGAAAACTTCAACTGCACATATTTCAGTGTGGATTAATTTTAAAACCAATGAGTCTCTATTTGGCTCAACAGTATATGTGATTATCTTTCTAATGACACCCCACACGACCATGTACGGCTCGTGTACCCGGAGAAATTTTTGTAAGAAAAGTGCAATTTTTCGGTTTTTGAGCCCCTTTCACCAGTCACAAAAGCTTCGAAGAATTTTTTTGAGAGTGGTTTTGGCTTCTAGGGTCGAAGTCCTTTCTAGGCACATATAAAAAAGTCCACTGGAAAATGCGTCCGATTTCGGTAGGCTGTTTTTCAAAAGAATCCCTCGAAGCATTTTTGGACTTTTTTGTGGCTATTCAATATTTATTTTCAATTGTTATCTGAAGTCAACTAAACTAAAGTAAAGAGTTACTTGATATATCCACGTTGGTTAAGTACACTACGATTTTCGATTACTGGAAAATAGTCGAAATATATGCATAAAACGTTCGAAATTGTAAGACGTAGTTGGTTGATTTTTTTTTCTTATCACAGCACTGCTACTAGCATGAACATAGAAAATATTCGGATGCTGATGAAATCGCAGTAGGATTGGCATTTCTTTTGTACACAAAGATCACTTGTTTTCGTTGTATGAGTTAAAACATACAATAAACAATCCTAAGTGGTAGCTCTTATCGCTATAGCCTCTGAATTTGACTTCAGTGTTCATGCTAGGACCAGTGCTGTGTTTTTATGTAAAATCATCAGAAATGGTGTGTTCTCGCGCATCTAATAAAATGGCGATCTGCGTGACGTGCCCAAAGTCTACAGTCTTGGCCATTCCTTCGAAGATAACTTTAGGTATTCCAAAAATAAATAGAGAACGCAATTTTTGTTGATTTTGTTTGTTTTTTTTTAGTTAATTACCTTTAATGAGATTAATATGATTTGTCAATATAATCAAATTTCGATTGAGAAAAAACAAAAACAAAAATTCTTTCTTTAATAGATATAATAGCAATGCAAGTGAATAAATTTATCCCATAAAACAGTTGCAGAGTTTTTCATTACATTTTTTTTGTCATAAATTTTTTGTTTGTTTGTTTCATCTTTTCATTTTATAATTTTTTTTTATTTTTGTTTAACAATCACAAAAGTTCATATAGATTTCAATAATTTAAAATGTTAGCTTTTTCTTTAATGATTTGATTAATAGTCCTAAACTTCTTTCATATTTTTTTTATCTTCTTAATTTTCATTATTAATAATATAACAAGAGGGGGTTCGACCGAAGAACACTTTTCTGTGGGACTTAATTTTAGTTTAAATTTTATTTCAGTTGTCTCTATGCTTACGTTTCTTATTCTTTTTACAGAGTTCATTAATTAATCTCAAATTAAATTACACCTAAAGTCAACCAAGTGTCCTAGTTTCAGCACTTCTACCACATAGATACACGCAGTGCTTACCACGCATTTATACCTATTTAATAGTTAAACACATGCTAGTGATATTAATCGTACAATCAGTGTGATTGATGCACCAGCTGATCACAAATTTGGTTGACTTTAACTGTAGACACAGATTTGATTGACCTTAACTGTAGTTGTTTCACAATTCTTTTTTATTTTAAATGGAACATAGTTTCCGGTGTAATACATCAGCTGACACCTTTCACAGACGGCTAGTATCTTTTCATTATCGAATCTATTACCTTTTTTGATAAAGATATTTTCAACAAACTGATACCAAATCTCTTACTTCTTTAGTTTTAACATAGATATTGCTATAACTATGCCAGTTCCCGTCTGGAAAATGTTGACAGACTTGAAGCAGTCATCTGTTTGAGTTGATGCATACGTTTGACGAGACAGTTTAATACATCACAATTATAAAATGTAAAATTGCATAGAAAATCGATTAATACGTGGAGTGAAGTATTCAAGTGGTACTAATACACCGTATTAGGCAAAATGTAAAGCTGGGTGGTTCATGTGTCTTTAGAAAATGAAACAAAAATAAACATTAAGACAAACCAAAGGCAGTTTAAGTTGGCTTGCGTTCTTTTCTCGTTCAACGAAATAAGTTTCACTTGAAACAATTTTCTCTATAGCACAAAAGGAAACTGTGACATCTCAGTTAACTTCGGTGCTAAAGAGAGCATTGGTTGAAGACAATTGAAAAAGGTATTGAATTGAGGAGAGAGCTTGCGAGTTGATACCCGGTCCGCTATCCTTCAAAAGGAACTCTGATCTTCTGAAATTATAGTGCTTCAAACCTTTAGCAGACGGTAAACATATCAGCAGTTTTACTATCATTTCTATTACTTCATCTGATCTAAGTATTCTCAAGAAATTGACTTCAATATCAAAAACCAATTTGTGGTAGTCGCTGGAATCTATGCTGAATCGGGGACTATTTTTGAGAAATTTACAAAGGAAAAAAATTGGAGAAATTAAGAGCACATTTGCAGCCTACATTTAGGCGGAAAAATATTCTTTTTTTTGATTATTTCTTTTAACCATTTTTTTAAGGAAAAATTGGTTTGTGGGTGATAACTTATCCCATTTGGAGAAACCTTTGAACATTGTGTAAATTTATGCAATCTCCTAGTGGGTTGAGTTATGACTCACAAACCAATTTTTCCTTTTAAAAAAATTTGGTTAAAAGAAATCATCAAAAAAACGAATATTTTTCCGCCTAAATGTAGGCTGCAAATTTGCAAAGAGTCCATTGCTCTTATTTCTCCAATTTCTTTCCTTTGTAAATTTCTCAAAAATAGTCCTCGATTCAACAGAGATTCCAGCGACTACCACAAATTGGTTTTTGATATTTTAAATTACATAAAATAGTTATTTTTTCAAAAAAAAAACGTTTTGATTTGAAGAAATCATCAAAAAAACGACAAAATTTCCGCCTGAATTTAGGCTACAAAATTGCAAAGGGTTCATTGCTCTAAAGGATTTTTTTTATATATTTGAATAAGACTAATTCTGAGTCTGAGTCTGAGTCCAAAAATATCATCAAAATAATAATAATTTTGCCCCGAAATGTAGGCAACAATTTAGCCATGTGTAGATTTCTCATAAGGAAATAATCCCTGTTGCTGGTGGAACGTAAAAATATCGGAAAATTCGGAAGAAGACGAATACCAGGCATTATTCTAACTAATCATTAAATCAATGTAAGATATTGTGCAAAATTTCTAAAGTTTTTATTTTGACGAGTGGGAAAGTAGTGACCGAGTCGAACGCGAAGTCTAAATAAAAATTTGAGAAATTTTACTCAATGGAAATGGGTTAATTGTCGTACACTTTTACAACCACAATTCCGGTCACTAAAACGAGCGTTACACACACACATAGAGCAATATTGTTTTGAGGCTTCGATTTCATTTTGTTTGTTTTAATTTAATTACAAAACTAGATTTAGACGAACAATTTTCTTTGGATCTGATTGCTTTTTCAATTCAAATTTTTAATAAATTCACATTTTTTTAGGTTTTTTAATGATAAATTTTTACTGAATTTCATTTAACTATTTAAACTGTGGGTAAGCTCATTGCCGCTCAGCCACTAATTTGATTTTACTTTCATTTTTACTATAAATTTACTTCGAATTGATGCGGAGTGATGACGATGAGTGCGGAATGAGTTTTATTGCTGGGCAATGTGTCGTTTTCCGGTGAGAGTTAATGTTTTTTATGAAAATTGGTTCTTTTAGACGAAGTTGAGGCAGAATCAGCCGACGAGTGATAATCCTGATCAAATTTAACAATTTAACATCACATCGGGGGGGTACAAAATTTATTCCAATCACTTACCCGTCTATGACCGGATGACGATTCCCCGTGAAAGTCATCCATATCGCGAGTTCTCGATCGACTAACATGTTCCGATTGCTGTTCGTGTGGTGATTCCAATGAACCGTCACTGCAAATTGTCGGAAGTTAATTTCAGATCGTTCAAAGCGAATGAATGAAATTTACCTTGCACTAGCTCGATTAGCACCATCGCTGCCCTCTCCTTCCAACAGCGGTAAAGTGTCTTCATTCTCCGACTCTTCGTTTTTCTTATTCCCTTCCACTTTACCACCGCCATCCCGTTCGATTTCGTGACACTCGCATTGACACTCCTCCGGATTGACATAATTGTACTGGATTTGATGCGGTGCATTTTTGTCGTACGATGACTCCTTATTCGGCAACGTGGTTATTCGTTTCGGTTGCTTTCGCTTCTCGGGAATGTTTTCGAAATTGATCCATTGGGACACATTTTGTGGCTTTCGCGGTGGCAATGGTGGAGGATCTTCGTCGGGATTCGAATTGCGTCGATCGGATCCAGTGCCGCCGATTCCTTGTTCGGCAAATTCGAACCAACTTTTTCCGCTCGTATTCGATATTCGTCTAGGCGACTTGGTTGCCTTCTCTTTGGCTTCTTTGCGCGGCAAACTAATTCGAAGCTTTTCACCACGAACTATTCCGCCGTCCGGATCCTCTGTCGGTGGTAAAGTTCCGCAATACTCTTCTAAATGACATGGATTTAATGGTGTCGTTGAACGCGGTCTCTCTACCGGACAGGTCTTTACATCCATCAGCGATCTCTCTTTTACTGGAACTATCGCAATACCAACTGGTCGCTCTTCTGGTAATGTAGTTGGAACATACGGAAGTTCATCGAATGACCCTTGTTCCACTAATCTTGCACTTTCCTCCTCTATGCTTCCCACTGCATTGCACACATGTTTTGCCGTCAATTCCGAATCAAGTTCACTTTCTGACGATCCACACCGTTCTTCTGCTGACAATGAGTGTGAATCTTGCGGTGGTCCAGGAATCTGTAGAACAGGGTCTGGCTTGCGAGTTGTGCTCGGTACTTTTTTCTCTTCTACTGATCTCCTATGCATTTCCCGTCGCATCGATTCCATTCGCTCCTCTTCCAGTTGCTTCTGAACGGCCATGATCTCGTCAATATTGTCAATGTACTTGGAATGGCGATTCGATTTATCGAATTTTTCTTTCGAATCAACTTTTGCGTCATTGAGCATGGTGCTTTTATCGAATGAGTCTTTATTGCGCATAGTTACGGGACTCGCCACAGCTTCATCTACCACTGTCATTTCTTTGGCTTCGACAGGACTTTCCAAAATCGACGCTTGTTCGGAGAGCTGACTGCATAAGCTCTCGGTTTTGGATAAGCTTAGCTGTGTGGCAAATATTTGCTCTTGGCTGCCTGATCCAATTTTTGTACAGAACAGAATTCGTCGTTTTTCCTTTGCCGTTGTAGTTGTTGTGGTAGCAACGGATGTAGCAGGAACAGTTGTTGCAGCAGTGGTTGTAGTATGTGTTTGTACAGATGCTGGTGTTACGAATGAACTCGGGACGGGAGGTGATATTGAGGCAATCGATGTGTTGGGTGTTATTGGTGCGCCATCATTCGACGGCAGGGTTTCAGTGTCCTTAAGACTAGTTTTCGATAATTTTCTTTGATTCGAATACGTCACTTCTGTGCTTGCGTTTGATGGTGCTCTAGACGATACAACCGTACCTTCGCTTCCAACGGAACTATTTCGATTAGCCTCGACACTCCACATACTATCCTCATCGGTTTTACTGTGGTCGTCCGTAGGTGACTTTAGTGGTATCCAAATGCTTCCATCGGCGTTTTCAATTCGATACACCTTTTCAGTCGGTGGTTTGGGTTTTTGTTTCGTAATCAATTCCTTCGGTGGTGCTTCTTCTTCGAGTTGTGGTTGTTGTTGAGGTTGTTTGGCAGCATTGTTTTGTTCGTTTTGTTGTCTCCGCTCTTTAATCACATTCACCGTGCAAATGTTGTTGTCCTTTTCGTCGGGTGGAGTGTGCAACGGAATATGTATGGTTTTCCCATCTAAAGGTGAATCGTAATATCGAAGACGTGATCTCGGTCTAGATTCTGTGGATGCTGGCGTTGGATCAGCGATGTATTTAAAATCAGCTGAGTCTAGTGTAGCCATTGCTTCGGGATCAATGGGTGAAGAGGACTTTGATTTGGAGCCGCTACGCTTCGGTTTGAATATAGCCAGCACCGACTTCTGTTTACTCGGCGTATTATTCTGAGAAACGTCGCGATCACTCTCACGGCTTTTACTACGCGACCGGTCTCGACTTTTCGGGCTATCGGTGAGTTCACTGAGCAAAGATATTCCGCTTTTCTTCCGTTGATTGATGACGATCGGAGATTCCGGACTCGCAGCCACTTCTTTTGACTTAAATAACGAACAGAAACTACTTTTCCTGGACACAGCTACCGTCGCTGGTGAAGGTGAGCGACTGTCACGCAGAGCTATGTGACGGACAGTTTTAGGACTCGGAGGAACCTGTTCCGGATGCTTCGTAATTGCATCGTCACTTTTAACTAGCTGCGAGAAATGTGGTGCTGCTTTCTTCGACGGTGTATCTTTACCAAGACTTAGGCTAGCTGGCTTTTTCACCGCATCCGCAGTATCTTCGAGCACTTTTTCATTTTCTCCCAATCCCTTGTCGGCGTACAGGTGATCAGGTTTCAGTTTGATTCGAATATATTCTACGCCAGATGTCGTTTTCCCAACTATTGGCTTAGAAGACGCCTTCAAAACACCACCACCTTTGCCAGCAATTCTTGTTGATGCAACTGATGGGATTGGTTTTGTCAGCTTTTCCACATTGACAACAGGGCGATCCGTAACATTCCCATTACCAACGGGCTTGGCAGTAGTCTTCTGTTTCTTAGGAGTTGACGTGTCGATTTTGACACCCTCAGCCAAAATGGCTTGAGTCGGATCATGTTTTCTAGCTAATAAAACTTGTTCTAATATTTCTACAGTTGGTGGATCGGAACTAGATACTAGGCCGCCGGAAACAATATTATCTAATGGTTTTGGTCCGCAAAACGAAGTCTCCAAAATCATTTTGTGTGGCGATGGAGATCGCGATACGCCAGACATAGCTGATAATCGGCTGACAGCCGATCCTTGACTACCAACGCTAGATATTCTACTAGTTCGTCCAGATATGCACAGCAACGCTGCAACTTCTGAGCTAGCCGAATCTTTTCGTTGGTTTTGCTGCAAACATGTTTGGTGCTCATCGAATTTGAACATAATCGGCGATCGACGCACCTGGAAGTGTTGCGTAATTTTTGTTAGTTTTGTGAGTGAACAAAATGTCTTCGAAGATAAAAACCTGTTGCGTAAATTTGTCCGAGCTTTCCACCGCTTTCTCTTTGTCTCCTTCCAAAAAGTACAATTCCTCCGTTGAACTGCGCAGGTCCATTGTGCCATCTTCATGGAATCCAAGACCAGCTTTTGTTGATTCCTGAAGAGTTCCCGTTCCGACCTTTTAAGTAGAAAAATTGAAATTAGCCGGAGGCAAATAACTCGAAATCTTTTTTCTACAATTTATCTTTGTTTCGACTACCGAAACGTTTAAGGTTGTCATATAATCTCAACGTCTACACATTGTTCTATTTGATCTCTTTTTCAAATGGCCAAACTCTTTCCTCTAAGGCTCGGAATAAGTCCGCGGTCAAATATGGTAGCGATCTGAAAGTTCAGGTCAGGTCAGGTAATTTTTTTCAAAATTACCTGACCAGATCTGAACCTGAATTTCTGAAACCTTTCAGGTCAGCTTTCAAGTATACCTGAAAAATTGCACCTGTCGACCTGAAACCTGACCTGATTTACCTGACTTGACTTGCACTTTCAGTTTCATGTCAATGCAGGTCATGCAGGACCTGTTCCGAGCCTTATTTTTCCTCCTACGTAAAATTCGAATGAATTTTGAATTTATGAGAACTAAGGTTGTTACTGTAGCCCAGGAACTTCTGTGATCTTCTAGATTTCACTTCAAGATTGGAGACAGAACCGTAGAAACAAAAACTCCGGAAAATTGAAAAGGGATTTTCTGCCCGGAGATGTAATTTACTTCGAAAATGTTCCGGAAAACTCAGCAACTTTGATAGTACTCTTCCTGGCCATTTCTAAGCCAATCTTCATAAGTGAGACGTCATTAGAAATCTACAGAAAGCTATCAAGTACTACAGGCTAAATGAACCTGGGAAAGCCTTGTGTGTTCTAACGAGGATTTTTTTAAACTTTATTTTAGATCAACAAGAGACACGTCGCTGTAGTTTGGAATACTTTTTAAAGTACTTGTCCTTACACTCACATTTTCCCACTACTTTCCTTCTCCCTTCGAGGTATAGGAGAAATTCCATTCCTTAAATACAATTTCTGTGACTGTTCAAAGGGCAATTCCTTCCAAATTAGGTCTTATCTTGGCCCTCCTCCTTCTTCTTCGTTCTAGAACTTAGGCATTTCTAATGATCTCGGCTATTTTTTGACTAGTTTCGCTGCTTATATCATGTTCGACATCGGTAGAGGTGATTACCATGAAATACTGTCTGCCCTGCCCTAGAACTATGGAAGTGTAAGGAATTTAGTAGGTTTTCCTGACTACCTTCTTGTTAACTAACATACCTTAATTGTCACTAGATTCCCGATGGTCGGCTGGAAAACCAGCTAAATTCCTAACAGTTACATAGTTCTAGGAGTGGGAAGTCTATAAGCAAGCGAAGCAATTTAAAGCAAAGAAGATTTTGATGTTCTGATTCGCATGACATGGTCCTGGTATGGAAAAATCAAGAGCCACCGACCTCAAAATAATCCCATTTAATGACTCACTTGTTCATTTTCAATCTAGACACCACCGCTGCCTACACAACTAAATAATGTACCAAAGAACATATCTGCTAGTATTGATAATTGTGCACGAGCTGAAAGATTCATTTTTCTCTTTGTAACTCTAACTATAGTGGGTGCGAGTGTCGTACGTTATACGTAATGTTACAACAATTTTCTTAATATACTCCGCAGTATACCTGATCTTCGGAGAAGAGTTTAATCACATCTCTGTAGCGGTAAGGCAAAACTTTTCACGTACAGAAAACTTTCTAATCGAAGAATGGCTTTTCTGTCGGTTGCAAAACGTGAACATCATTTTTTTTGCGAAAAATAATGCACAATAGCAACGTACTCAGCCATGAAAACTAGGTCTCTGTTTCGACACATAATATCCGATGACTTATTTTCCATCAATACCATGGTGGAAAACAGCGAAAAGTTTTTCTTTTCTTTTCTTCCTCTTTTCTGTTGCCGTTTACCGCAAACCCAAAAAGAACGAATATAGAAAGCAACGTCACGACAAAAGAAAATTAAGTCATGTGTGTAAAGCATAAACAAAGAACTAGTTGATATGTCTCTTACTGAAACATATATTCTAAGCACGCTCAATTTTTGCTTTTATCCGCCTTTCCTTCATCACCGATTCCGTGATAGACATTATTATAAGATCTGGAGAATATCTGCTTTTCAATTCACACAAATGTAATATTTATATTGTGGACAAATATTTGGAACATTTAGTATTTATTGATCGGAGGGAGGGTTGTAAGGTGAATGATGTAAATCTACAGTGGTAGGTAGTTGTAGGCATTATGTTAAATAACACAATTTATGTGAATTGATTAGAGCATTCATGAGAATCGTGATGGAATGGAACGTATTTTAACTTTATCATCGACGGAATTATTAACCGACCGATTATTTTGGACTACCCTGTAACCCGATTCGTCCAAAGAACTTCAGTGTGAAGGTAATGTGTCGGACCACAAAAAATACAGAGCCCAATTTTCGGGTGATATGAAGAGGGATTCTTTTGAAAATCAATCCACCTATCAAAATTGGGCCCATTTCGTCTGGGATGGACATATACAATACATCAGGGCCTATTTTCGATAACTTAAATTCTCTAAATTATCAAAAAATTCTCTAAATTGTCGAAAAATTATCGAAATTACCGAGTTTAATTTTAGAGAATTTGGATAATTTTTCGAGAATTTAGAGAATTTTTTGATAATTTAGAGAATTTAAGTTATCGAAAATAGGCCCTGCAATACATGGTTTGAAAGATCTTTTTGTTAACACAAAAACTAGAGTAATTCTCAACCGATTTAAAAAAAATGTTTGGTGGAGAATGGAATTGATTCCTGAGGTTCCAAGATAGATTATGTTGCTAACAGAATTTTTGTATCTATTTCAATAGCATTTCTCTTGTTATGTGACTTTGCCCTTTAAACAAAACCGAATAAATAGAACAAAAATTCACGAGTGTGAAGTTTGTGGCCAGAGCGAAGCGAGGTTCGAAGATTTTCGATGAAACTAACCAGAATTAAATCTTCAATGAGAGAATTATTAGACCGTTCTAGTAGTTCTTCTTCTGAATATGTTTTTGTGAGTAATTCTCAATAGAAGCCTATTCTACTCTTGGTTAACACGATAACTGAAGTAATCTCAACGGATTGGTTCAACAATGTGGGAGTAGTTCACAAAAGAAGCCTTTTCTACTCTTTGTTAAAACGATCTGGAGTCTTGTTATTTGATTTTGCCTTGTAAACAAAACCGAATAAACAGAACCAAAATTAATGAGTGTGAAGTTTGCGGCCAGAGCGAAGCCGAGGGCTGCAATTCACACGAGTTTAAATTTTATTGTAAACAAACACACGCCATTTTTTATCGGGGCATTTTATATTATACAAAATTACATTTCATTGA